>NC_137792.1:45958709-46215209 GCF_963383645.1 Muscardinus avellanarius
CTATACCCCAGGCCTGTTTTATTTTTTATTTTTAAATAGGGTCTCAGTAAGTTGTGGAATAGCTCACTAAATTTCTGAGGCTATCCTTAAACCTGTGATCCTCCTATGCAAGCCTTCCAAGTACTGGGATTACAGGTGTGCCTGGCCCTAAATTTTCTTTTCTTTTCTTTTCTCTTTTCTTTTCTTTCTTCTTATTGTGGTACCAGGAATTGAATTCAGTGGTGTTCTACTTCTGAGCTATACCTCCACCCCATTTTTATTTTTTACTCTGAAACAGGGTCTTGTAAGTTTCTGAGGGCCTCATTAAGTTGCTGAGGCTGACCTCAAATCTTTGATCCTCCTGTCTTAGCCGCCCAAGTACTGGAATTACAGGCGTGCACCACCACACCTGGCTCATTTGAAGGTGTGTGTGTGTGTGTGTGTGTGTGTGTGTGTGTGTGGTACTGGGGATGGAACCCAGGGGCATTCTACCTCCGTGCTACATCCCCAGCCCTATTTGTTATTCTTTATTTTGAAACAGGGTCTCACTGAGTTGCAAGGAGCCTCACTAAGTAGCTGAGGCTGTCTGCAAACCGCTATCCTCCTGTCTCAGCCTCCCAAATGCTGGTTTTATAAACATGTGCCACCACGCCTGGCTTTCATTTGAAGATTAAAAACAATAATTCAGATACAGAGTGTGTAAACTGGGTGAGGTGGTGTACACCTGTAACCCTAGTACTTGGGAGGCTGAGTCAGGTGGAGCACAGGTTTGAGACCAGCCTCAGCAAATCAGCAATGTAGTGAGGCCCCATGCCACTTAGACTTTGTTTCAATATAAAAAGTAAAATAGGGCTGGGCGTGTAGCCCAGAGGTAGAATGCCCCTGGGCTGAATCCCTAGTACCAATAAATAAAATAAAATAGGGCTGGGGTGTGACTTGAAGGTAGAGTGCCCCTGGGTGTAATCCTTTATACCATCCTCCCCTCCCAAAGGAAAAAGAAACATACAAGATTGCAGGAGCTAAGAGTGTAGTTCAGTGGTAGAGCATTGGTCTAGTATGTGCAAGGCTATGGGCTCCATTCCCAGCACTGCAAGGAAAAATGGCTATAAATATCCGGGGAAAGTGGTTGGGACTGGGGTGGTGCTACCAACTTTCAAGTCTTCAACGTTGTACGTTTCTGTTCTGCTTGAACTGTCCAACCTTGCATCAATTCTTTTTTTATAAAGAAAGTATCAGTTTCATAATTTGGCTACTGTGAATTGTACTGTGATAAACAAGAGTATGCATGTATCACTGTAGTAAGCTGAATTTAATCCTTTTAGAAAGATACGGAGGAGTGGTAGAGCTGGGTCATACAGTGCTTCCATTCCCAGTCTTCTGAGGAACCTCCACACTGATCTCCATAATGGCTGTACTAATTTCCAATCCCATCAACAGTTTATAAGGGCTCCTATTTCCTTACATTCTTGCCAGCGTTTATCATTTGTAATTTTTGTATGTGTGTGTGTGTGTGTGTGTGTGTGTGTGCACATACATGCAAGCACACTAAGGATTGAACTATGCTATACTCCAGCCCTATTTTATTCATTGGGAAATGGCCTCACTAAGTTGAGGAGGGTCTCTCTGCATTACAGAGGCTGGCTATGAACCTATGATCCTCCTGTCTCAGCCTCCCAGTACAGGGATTAAGGTATGCACCACCAAGGGTGGCTTTTTTTTTTTTTTTTTGGTGGTACTGGGGTTCCTGGAAGCCCTTCTATCTCTGGGCTATACTCCCAGACCTATTTTTACATTTTTTTTTTATTTGGACACAGGGTCTCCTAAGCCAGCGCGCGCAGCTGGCTTCGAACCTGCGTGATCCTCCTGTCTCTGCCTCCCAAGCGCGGGAATTACAAGCGTGCGCCACCACGCCCGGCAGGCTGGCTTATTTTTTATCTTTTTGTTTCATTTATTAATTATTTTGGTGGTACTAGGAATTGAATCCAGGAACATTCTACCACCAAGCTACACCCCCAGTCCTATTTTATTTTTATTTTGAAACAGGTTCTTGCTAGGTTGATGAGTCTTACTACTTGCCGAGGCTGTCCTTGAACCTGTAATCCTCCTGTCTCAGCCTCTCAAGTACTGAGATTACAAGCACGCACCACCATACCTTGCTATTTTTCATTTTTTGAGACAAGGTCTCACTAAGTTGTTGAGGGTCTCACTAAATTGTTAAGACTGGCCTCAAATCTGCAATCCTCCTGTCTCAGTCTCCCAAGTACTGGGATTTTATGTGTGCATTACCACACCTGGCTTAAATGGTAACTTTTTTTTTGTGTGTGTGGTACTTGGGATGGAACCCAGGGGCATTCTACCTCCAAGCCACACCCCCAGCTCTATTTTTTGTTTTCTTTCTTCCTTCCTTCCTTCCTTCCTTCCTTTCTTTTCTTTCTTTCTTTCCTTTTTTCTTGGTACTGGGGATGGAACCCTTCTACCTCTGGGCTACATTCCCAGACCTATTTTTATATATTTTATTTGGAAACAGGGTCTCTTAATCCAGCAAGGCTGGCTTCGAACCTGCGTAATCCTCCTGTCTCTGCCTCCCAAATGCAGGGATTACAAGTGTGCGCTGACACCACACCCAGCTTTTGTTCTTTATTTTGAAACAAGGTCTCACAGAGTTGCAAAGGGCCTCACTAAGTAAGCTGTCTGCAAACCGTGATCCTCCTGTTTCAGCCTCCCAAATGCTGGGATTACAAGTGTGTGCCACAAAGCCCAGCTTAAATGGTAACTTTTAAAAGCCAAATGCTAAAGGTTTTCTACTGTTAAATTCACTGAGTCCCAACACCCACAGCTCAAAGGCTAGGAAAAGACATCTGTTGCTATAATGAGTCTACATAATCACACTTATGTTATAAATAAGAGTTTTCTTTTAAGGATAAGCTGCTTTCAAGTTTCAACAGACCTCTAATACTCCCCTTTAGGCCCAGCTATTGCCTTTTATAACTTTTACATTTAAGGCACAGAGTGGTCAGGGAGGCCAAGCCCAGCTATGGTCATTCAGCAGCAGTAAGAAGAATGCAGCTGCGTGCTGGCTTCAGAGCGCTCCAAGTAGCTCTCTAGTGCTCAGAGGCGATGATGCAGAGTTCGCGTGTGCATGTGCCTGTGCGTTGCTGGAGGTTGAACCTAAAGGCTTTCTACCTCAGAGCTACAACCTCAATCCTAGTGTGGTGACGCACACTTGTAATCCCAGGATTTGGGAGGCTGAGACCAGAGGATCATGGTTTACAGACGCCTCAGTTACTTAGGCCCTCCACAACTTAGTGAGACTCTGTTTCAAAATAAAGAATAAAAAATTGGGCAGGGGGTGTAGCTCGGAGGTCAAATGCCCCTGGGTTCCATCATCAGACCCGCAAAAAAAAAAAAAAAAATAGGGTCTCACTAAACTGCTGAGAATTACAGGTGTTAAGAAACAGAAGGAGCCAGGCGTGGTGGCGCACGCTTGTAATCCCAGCATTCAGGAGGCTGAGACTGGAGGATCGCGGTTCACAGACAGCCTCAGCTACTTAGTGAGGCCCTTCACAACTTAGTGAGACCCAGTTTCAAATGAAAGAATAAAAAAAATAGGGCAGGGGGAGTAGCTTGGAGGTCGAATGCCCCTGGGTTTCATCCCCAGACCCCCACACACACAAAAAAAAAGAAAGAAAGAACGGAACAGAAGGATCACAGATTTCAGGCCGGCCTCAGAATATAGTGAGACTCTCATCTAGTGAGACCCTGCTTCCAAACAAAAATATAGATAGGGCTGGGGGTGTAGCTTGGAGGGAGGATGCCCCTGGGTTCCATCCCCAGTACCCCCCCCACACACACACTTCAAATATTTAAAAAATGAAGCCTCTTTCTTAAGTCGTCTTGTGTTCTCCTCCACTTCAACCTTCCTTCTACAATCCATGATTATTTACTCATTGGACACTAAGTACATGCTGTGCGGTCGGTGCCCAAGACAGACAAGACAGTCAAGCACATGACTGCTCTCCTGCTCCCTCCAGTGCTGCAGGCACTGGCTCTGATGAGTGAGTGCAGGATCCCTGGCTTGGGATTGGGGAAAGAAGCAGAACTGAACTGATGCAGACCTTGAATCTCAGTACATGGAAGGCTGAGACAGGAAGATTGCAGGTTCGAGGCCAGCCTCAGCAACGTAGTGAGACTTTGGGAAGTAGTTATTGACCTCTTAATGTGGATGCAGTCCACTGTTACCACTGGAGGAGAGGAAGAAATGAGGCCTAGAGAAGTGGGCAGGTACCAGATAATGAAGGGGCCCTTGAGGTTGATCAGCGTGGTAGATTAAAACAGTGGCTCTCAACTTTTGTGGTCTTCTGCGTCTTAGATTCCTTAAAAAATGTGAAAATAAGGTATAAGCTTCTTCAGTGGAAACAGGGACAGAGACACACAGTGCTGCCTGGTTAGGAACGAGGTGGATGTACCTGCAAGAGACATGATTTTTGGAGACAGGAAAGAGATAGATGTGTGGAGTGTTCCCAACAGATCTTGTCACCAGCTGGATTTGAAAAAGTGGACAATCTAAGATAACTAGTCCCCGGGTCATTTTGTGGTTTAGACAATTCAGTAGAAGGGAGTGTCACTCTAGGAGAGACGTGGGTAGACTTCTGGAGAAAGGAGAGGTTTGTGTGGAAAATGTGAGTCAAAGGTACCTTTAAATTGGGCATGGTGGCACGTGCCTGTAATCCCAGTACTAAGGAGGCTAAGACAAGAGGATTCCAGGTTGGAGGACAAGCTCGGCAACTTAGTGAGACCCTCACTTCCAAAAAAAAAAAAAATAGGGCTGGGGATGTACCTTGGAGGCAGGATGCCCCTGGGTCCAAATTCTAGCACTACAAAAAACAAGGTGCCTTTAAGAACACACAAATGAAGTTAGCTGGGCATGCGAGTGCATGCCTGTAATCCCAGTCCTTGGGAGGCTGAGATGGGAGATAACATGTTCAAGGCCAGAATCAGCACCTTAGCAAGACCCTGTTTCAAAATAAAAAATCGAGTCGGGGTAAGGTGAAATCTCAGGGTAGTTCTACTTTACCCCAACTAGAATGGCAACCATTCAAAACACAAACAACAAATGCCTGCGAGGATGTGGAGAAGTGGGAACTCTAAAACATTGTTGGTGGGATTGCAAATTAGCGCAACCACTTGGAAAACAGTATGGAGAATCCTCAGAAGGATGGGAACAAATCTACTATTCGATCCAGCAATACCACTTCTGGGTATCTACCCAAAAGAAAGGAAACCAAACTACCAAACTAATGCATGTGTATCTATGTCCATAGCTGCACAATTCACCATAGCCAAACTATGGAACCAGCCAAGATGTCCATCAACAGATGAATGGATTACAAAACTGTGGGATATGTACACAATGGGATTTTACTCAGCCATCAAAAAAAAAAAAACACACACAATTGCAGCATTTACAGGGAAATGTCTTGAGGACATTATGCTAAGTGACATTAGTCAGTTGCAAAAAGTAAGGAATTGGATGTTTTCCCTAATATGTGAAAGCTAAGGAGAAAGGGGTCATAGGAGGAACTCCAGGTGAAAAAGGAGATCCTATAGAGGAGCAAATAAGGCATCCTAACTGTGGGGAGGGGAGGAGGGGAGAAGGAAACTCTTTAAAGGACACGATGTACTAATTCATATCATAGTCAACCACTAAGCCAAGCATGAGAGGGATGGATAGGGAGAGAATGGAGTAGGAATTGGGTAGGGGCTAAATGGGCAATGTGTACATATCTGTCCACACAAGTTTCTTTTACCCCAATATGATGTATGCACCAACAAAAAAACAAACAAAAATCAAGCCAGGTGTGGTGGCGCACGCTTGTAATCCCAGGATTCAGGAGGTTGAGACCAGAGGATTTCAGTTTGTGGACAGCCTTAGCTACTTAGAGAGGCCCTCTGCAAGTTAGCAAGACCCTGTTTCAAAATAAAGAATATAAAATAGGGCAGGGAGCCAGGCATGGTGGCCCACGCTTGTAATCCCAGCATTTGGGAGGTGGAGACAGGAGGATCATGGTCTGCAGATAGACTCAGCTACTTAGTGAGGCCCTTTGCAACTCACTGAGACCTTGTTTCCAAATAAAGAATAAAAATAGACCTGTGAGTGTCACTCAGAGGTAGAATGCCTCTGGGCTCCATTACTGTACCCCCAAAAAATAAAATAAAAAAAAAATAAATAAAAATAAATAAACAAAAAGGGCAGGGGTATAGCTCGGAAGTCAAATGCCCCTGGGCTCCATCCGCAGACCCACAAAGGAAAAAAAAATCGAAGGGGCTGGGGGTGTATTGCAGAGGTAGGGAGCCCCTGGGTTCTATCCCTAGTACCAAAAATGAAAAAAATTAATCAGGAATCTAAACATGTTCTTTCTTGTGATGGATGATTCTTATGATGTCTCTTGTCTTGATTTTTTACAGAATCCTAAATTTCCCTGTGACACTTCTGAATAAGTATATCATCTGTTTGCGGAAAGGAGTCAAGAGTTGGGAGAAGAAATTAAACTTCACACACTCAAAATCAGTCCACGATTTTTTTTTTACTAAAAGAATAGACTTTTATTAAGCGCTGTAAGTTTCTTTCCATCAGCATTAACAGAACAACAGACCAAATTCCATCACAGAACAACTCCTGAGACATTCTAGTTCCTTTCTGAAACATTTCCATGAACTCCTGCAGTTTCCCCAAAGAAGCATCCATTCAAACTTACATTAATAAACTATGGAGCTTTTGTGGTGAGGTGGGCCAAAAAGGCAGGGAATTTGGAATCTGGGAGTGGGAAAGAGAAATACGTATTATCCATCCACTAAACACACTGTCAAGAGCACAGAAGAGATAGTAACACAGGAAAAAACAATGAGAGAACTTCTTACTTTTGTCAATAACATCATTTATCCGGGAGCACTAAAAAAATCACTGACTCCTTGCAATTAAAGTTTCTTTACCTAGTGTGTTAGTCTAAAAACAGAATCGAACGGAAGAAAATAAAAGGTAGGCGGGGAAGTGGCTTCTGGGAAGTAATTAAAATGAAATCATCAGATTTGGCAGGGTTATGAGAGATGAATAAAATCAGAAGTATTTCATTTGCTTCATTTACATGAAAATTCACTAGTCATTAGTTACTACCAACACGGACAAAAAGAGCATCTATAAAAGTGCAGGGCAATGTCAGAAGCTGAAATGGACACCCTAGCAGAAGGGAGGGTTTATTTTGCTTTTAACTTGGAAACTGTAATTCTGTAAAAAAAAATGACATTATTTTCTTAGAACATCAAAATAACCTCGGACGATATGGAAGATCATCAACAGTCATAGGGGAAGAGGTGCACGCTCTCTACCTGCACCAGCAGACTACTGCGGTAAGCCAGGGAGAAGAAAAGGTCAACTAAGAAGATGCCAGAGTCACGGGAGGGAGGGAGAAGAGAGGGCGACACACAATGGAACAGTGAAAACTAACCCCCCACCCCGAACCCCAAGCATATTTAAGAAATATGCACCAGGAAGTGAACAAGTATAATGATTAAACCTTAGTAGAATTATACTAACTACTTTAAACTGTGGTCTACTTGTATTGTCATCTCAAAGGAGGGGGGGGTCTTAGAGGCTGACATAGTCGCGAGGACATGCCCACAGGAGCCCTCTAAGGTCCCGAAGGACTGAATCACCATAACCCAACAGCTACTCCCACATTCTTTCTAGCCTACGTAAGCGTTCCTGCCCCCCACCCCCCACCTTAACCACCCTCCCGAATGCCTCATCTGGCTGCTTTTCTCAGTGATCAGAAAAGGTTAGTGTGACTTGGCCAACAATGTCAGAAAATCAAGATGGAGACAAAAATCAAATGTCCCTAGCCAAAGCAAGTACCACTTCTTGGGCTTTAGTCTGCCCAAAGACCTACTGGCTCAGAATGAAAATGAGGCAAGTGAGCAGACGTTTGTCAGGCCTGGTGCAGACCAGCCTGGCCACTGACAAAGGGTAAGAGTGACATAGGCTGACCCCAAGACGCACCAGCAGTCTCAAGAACTGCAAGTCTTTGGGGATCAGTGGCTATACGCAACCGGCGAGGTTTTTGCTCGTGGCCCTACAAGGTAAAGGGGTCATTTCTGAGGATTCCAATATGACTTTGTTCAAGAGTGAGACTGCGTCCCAGTCAGAGATGGAACCTCAAGTGAAGGATGCCAGTCTCTCCTGGTGGTCCAGCAAGGACCAGACTCTGCCTTCCCCAATCTGTCCTCTGATCAAAGCTCATCACCTGGTGATGACCTTGAGTTTTCTGGCTTTTAAGCTCTGTATTTTGGCAGATTAATTAAAATCCAGTAGGATGGCCCTTTCTGGTTCTTTCTTGCAACCTTCCGCACCCAAAATGCTGAATCTGAACAAAAATCCAGGTTGGCAGTAAACCACCTGTTCCACTCAGGGCCAGTCAGGCTGGGAAAAGGAGAGGGGAAGGGAGGAAAGCGAGCCTTTTGGCAAACTGGAATCATCCCTGTTAAAGCAGCAGCTTTACCTCTCACAGCGAATGCCTACAGAATAAGAAATCTTAATGCTGTGAGAGATCACAATACTGTCATTTGATTGTGTCTGAAAGATTCAAGATGCACAGAAACAGCAACTGAAAAGATACCTTACCATTTCACTCCAAACACTTTCTATTAGTGAATGGGGATATATATTCCCCATTCACTCACAGCTCATTGATTCTGGTTACTCTTACAGCTCCAAAGGATTCATCTCTCTGTGGCTCAGAGGAAAATTTCCAGCCATCTGAATTGACTATAGATTCCCTCCCTTGCCAGGTATGGAAGTCCTGCCATTCAAGATGTCATGAAAGCTTAGGCAGGTCCAAGAGAAGAAGGGGTCTGAATCACTGGAGCTGATTCCAAAGAGGAGGTTTCTGTACACTTTGTTCTTGTGGATATCTGGCAAGGTGTACGTGCTTGTCATACTTCTTTGGTTGATGTAAGAAGTATCTGGGCAGGGGGCAAGGCAATCCAGGGCTCCCTCCCCCTGCAAATTGTGGATTCCCTTAAACTGGGCCAGACTAGGATTAAACAGTCTGAGACTGTTCAACTTCTCACGATACAGTCATTATAAGTGGGCAGTTAGCAGCCTTCTGGTCTAAAAACAAAATCACTAAGGACCTGTTGTGGGTTAAGGTGCGTGGGTTTTTTTCCAAAAAGAGAGAACCCTGCTAGAAGTCTAGTCGGCTGTATTCCCATAGAAATGGTACTTCTTGGGCAAGAATATCATAGCGCCCAAAAGGAGGTGCCTGAGGCCAGAGGCCCCGATTCCTGAATGAAGATACGATGCGAATTTGTTGCAAGACGTGTTTCTGTCCCTCATGCTTTGGCTGCCCAAGGAGGGAAGTGGAGATACGAGGTTGTCTCAAGATCTCCTGCAAGGAGGAACAGCCTCGTTATCCTGGGCAGATCCTGGCCACACTGCGGGCTGAGAATCTTTTATAGAATACTTCTCAAAGCCCAGGCCAGAGAGTCCTCTGAAGTCTTCCTGGCAAAGCAAATGAAAAGATCCGGTAGTCGAAATGTCAATGGACAAATGAAACAATCTAGGCATGTGAAATCAAACTGGCAAATTTCCTCACACTTCCTACCCCATCTTTCCATATGCTAGTCCTACCTTCTTCCAGGATTTGTGTCCAACTCTCGCCTCAAGTCAATTTGACACTGGAGTTCCAGAAGAGATTTCCTCCAAATTGGCCAAAAGCCCTTTCAAATGGTAATCACCTCCTACCCCCTTTTTTGTCTCACTGAACCTTCATGAAGAAATGCCTGCCTCTTCCCTATCTCATCCCAACCTACTGTTTTCACCATTTGAGATGTGAGGGCTCTGTTCCAGGTTAAGCTTGCAACAACCCAAGTGTTTGTTGTTCTGAACAGGCGATCTCTGGAAAGTACTTTGTGTCGGATTTAGAGTAGCCCATCTCATAACCGTGACGGGCTGTGACTTAGTAAGGATTTCAGATTGAAAGTGTGGTCTTTTGAAACCCACCACTCCATAGCAGTGGAAGCATTTCTGGGAAATTCAGTAAATCCTCTGGGACATCACCATGTATGTATGTGTGTGTATACATATACATGTACACACACACTTATATATATATAAAATATGTATAGATAAATAGATCTGTCTCTTTATATAAAGGGTATGTGTATGCATATAGATACACGCATTCATATATACACCCACCCACACACCCATGCACGCGCCCATACGTACACATACACACACATACACACAGAGTCTTTTGAGTCCCTTTCGTACTCAGTTTCATAACATCGATTCTCACCCTCGTAGGGTGCGGGCAGCAGAGAGTGGGTGAACTGCACCACATCTTCTATTTTACAAACAATGCACTGGTTGAGAGGCAGGAAAAATCTGCCCGGTACTTTTCCGACTCACTTGAATCTCCCAGTACAAAGGCCATTGGTAGGTTTTTTTTTTTTTAAGTGTATAAAATAAAAAATAAAATAAAATAACCGATATTATCCACTTCCCTAAAAAACATCTACTTCTCTGATTGTCAGGCCGGAGCTAGAGGTGGTTTAGGAAATTCAAGGTAGGTGAGTTAGGGGCAAGAGTGGAGAGGAGGCGGATCCTGATGTTATGCCAGGGCCCTGGCGCTTCACAGAGAAACAGAAGCGAGGAAGCCACAGACAGTTGTCCCCTCAACCCCAGGGATTTGTAGTATTAAATCTAAAATGAGTATCATGATAAATATTGAGAAATCCAGAGCTAGACCTTTTCTATAGGACTGCATGTGACAACACCTGCTTTCTGACAGTTACTGCCTTACTAGCCTCCCGGAGGAGATAAAGAGAAGATTGGTGCTAGATATTTAATTTGAAACTTGGAACTAGTCTTGTTGCTATTCATCTGTAAGCCAATGATTTACCAGGTCTTATGTCTGGAGTCCTAGAGAAAAGATAGGAAAGGGGACACGGCGGATCCGAGAGAACACCCCATCAAAATCCCGGGTAAATCTAGGGTGAGCATTTATAGCCTCCTCTAACTTGGGCCTAGAATCAGAAAAGTAGAGTTTTCCCCTCTTCTTGATTGGTAAAGCCGTCTTCGGCTGGTCATTCCTCTTTGCGCTGAGTTACAGTTTCTAGTTTCTGCTCTTGTCCGCGGTTTTTCTCCCCATTCTTCACAGGGAGGCAGCGGGCACCATTACTGCATGCACTGCTGTCTCTGGGTAAGGCACACTGTGACGGAGCTGGAAGACGTTGCTCGCTCTTCTCTTCCTTGATCAATGTGCCATTGTTTCCATTTACCTGTGAGCGGGACCGCCCCTGACGAAGCTCCAGGGACTTAGAAACTCCATCTGAAGTGCCCTGTCAAAAACAAGTGATAAGACAGTGGAAGTGGGAATCCCAAACTGTCCAGCTCTTGCCTGACACGTCATTAAACTAGCCTGAGGAAGGTGTTCCAGTTCTTCAAAACGGACAGAAAGACTAAAGCTTGCTTTCTTTCTTTCTTTCTTTCTTTCTTTCTTTCTTTCTTTCTTTCTTTCTTTTCTATACTGGGGATTGAACCCAGAAGCATTCTACATCCAAGCTACACCTTCAAGCTGATTTTATTTCTTATCTGGAAACAGGGTCTTACTAGGTTGCTAAGAGCCTCATTAAGTTGCTGAGGCTGGCTTTGAAACTGTGATCCTTCTGTCTCAGCCTCCCAGCTCTTGGGATTACTAGCATGCGCCACCACACCTGGCGATTTAAGTTTCTTGACATCCACATCATCCTATTTACTTATTTGTATTGGGGATGAACTTGGTGGCATTCTACCTGTGAGCTACATCCCCAGCCCTTTTTACTTTTTATCTTGAAATGGTCTTGCTAAATTCCTGAGACTGGCTTTGAAACCATGACCCTCCTGCCTCTCTGTACTGGGATTACAGGCATGTACCACTATGTCCCAGCTGATACCTAGGAAATTCTGATATGTCTTATGAAGCTTTATGGTACAATATCTCTAAATACTTATAGTGACCAAAATGGTGGCTATTTTGATGGCCCCTTTATAGATGAAGATGCCTAGGTTGGGGAAGATGAAAGTAACTTGCTCAAGGTAGAAAGTGGGGCAGGGGCAGGATTCCACTCCAGGTGGATCAGCCTCTATTCTTTCAACTGCCATGCGACACTGACAACTGGATGTGCAAATAAAGGGGAAAGAAACAAAACACAGAGTATCTGTGTACGCTAGTCCACAGAAGCCTTTATGACTAAAAATAATCACCTGTTTTTCTTTGATCCCAGAAATGCGACTGCTTTTGCAAATGACATGAACTGAATTACATTACATCTGGCACTGGCTCTTATGAATGTTATCAGGAGTAATAATAGCTTCTGATTAACACATGGCCACTTATGCTGCGTATTCTTTTGTTCATTTCACAGATAAGACAAGAAGGCTCAAAAAGGCAAAATATCTTGCACAAGGTTAATGGGGTTCCCAGATTTGTATCCAAACCTGTATTGCCTCAAAGGCCTTGCTCTTCCCATGTATGTACCATGTATGTACTTCATAGATTCCTAGAGGATCTAATGAGACACTCCATGTAAAGCACTTAGAACACGTTGTGTCTGGCATACTGTAAGAATTCAGTAAATGGTAACTAACATTGTTCTGATTCCATGCCTCAAGCAATTTTCTATGGGCTCTCTTGTGGCTTGCCCATACAGGAAGAAAGCTCTAGTAGTAATGGTTCAGAGCCTGTGCACTAGGCAGCCAGACCTGGGTCTGATTCCTATCTTTAACAGTGACAGTTGTTAGGCTCTGTTGATATGAGCCCAGCACAGGGCTTTGGTATCAGTTTTCTCAGGCTGAGATATCAACTATGACAACTGACTTCATGGATAATTTGGGGCAAGGTACTTTATTCTTTTGTGCCTCAGTCTGCTCCTGTTTCAAATGGGGAGTACCTCACACGGTACTCACATGGCTTCCATGTGCTCATGTGATCTTTGTATGTGCAGCACTGGGGATGGAACCCAGGGGCATTAAACCTCTGAGCTACACCCCCAGTCCTTTTTATTTTGAAATAGGGTCTTGCTAAGTGGCTGAAGTTCTTACTAAGTTGCTGAGGCTAGCCTCAAATCTGTGTTCTTTTGTCTCAGCCTCCCAAGAACTGGGATTATAGGTATGTGCCACAACATCCATTTGATTGTGGAGTTTAAAAAAGTTCTTTGTTGGCCTGGGGAGTAGTTTTGTGGTAGAGCACATGCTTAGCATACACAAGGCCCTGAGTTCAGTCCCCAGCATCAAAATAAAAGATTTCTTCGTTTTTTTTTTTTTTTTTCTTCTGTACTGGGAATGAAACCCAGAGACATTCTACCTCGGAGCTCCATTCCCAGCCTTATTTTTATCTTTATTTTGAAAAAGGGCCTCACTAAGTAGCTGAGGCTGGCCACAAACCTGTGATCCTCCTGTCTCAGCCTCCCAAGTACTGGGATTACAAGCTTGTGGCATCGCCCAGCTCTTCATATGTTTTGAATACAGGTCCTTTATTAGATACATGTTTTGCAGACTTCTCCCCATCTGCAGCATGTTTTTTCATTCTCTTAAGTGCATCTTCAGCAGAACAGAAAGTTTTTGTTTATTTATTTATTTGTTTGTTTGTTTATTTTGCTACTGGTATTGAACCCAGGAGCATTCTACCTCCAAGGTATACCTCCAGCCTTTTTTAAGTGTATGATACTAGAAATTAAACTCAGGGACATTGCACCTCTGAGCTACACCCCCAGTTCTATTTTACTTTTTACTTTCAAAGAGGGTCTCACTAGGTTGATAAGAGTCTCACTGTTTGTTTTTTTTTTTGGTGTGTGTGTGTGTGTGTGGTTTGGTTTTTTTTGTGTGTGGTACTGGGGGTGGAACCCAGAGGCTTTCTACCTCCGGGCTATACTCCCAGACCTATTTTATATTTTATTTGGAAACAAGGTCTTACTAAGTTGCTGAGAGCCTCACTAAGTAGCTGAGGCTGGCTTCAAACCTGTGCGATCCTCTGGTCTCAGCTTCCCAAGTGCGGGGATTACAAGCGTGCACTGCCACGCCTGGCCCTTTTTATGTTTTATTTTATTTTATTTTTTGCGGGTCTGGGGATGGAACCCAGGGACATTCTACCTCTGAGATACACCCCCAGCCCTATTTTTTCATTCTTTATTTTGAAACAGGGTCTCACAAAGTTGCAGAGGACCTCACTAAGTAGCTGAGGCTGTCTTTGAATCGCGATCCTCCTGTCTCAGCCTCCCAAATGCTGGGATTACAAGCGTGCGCCACCATGCCTGGCTGGAGCTACTCTTTATGTACTAAAAATAGAAGGTTTTTTATACTTCATGCCTAATGATCAATTCTGAGTCATGGTGAGTTGACCAAGGCTGTGTCACCTTATGGAAACCCACCTGACTGATGAGTTTTCCTTCTAGAAGCAAGCCTTTTACCTGGGTGTGGCGGCACATGTTTGTAATCCCAGTATTTGGGAGGCTGAGACAAGAGGGTCGCGGTTCGTGGCCATCCTCGGCTATTTAGGCCCTCCTCAATTTAGTGAGACCATCTTTCAAAATAAAAAAATAAAATAGGGCTGGGGGTATAGCTCAGAGTTAAATTGCCCCTGGGTTCAATCCTCAGTACTGCAAAAAGTAAATAAAAGGAAGCCTTTTAACTTTACTGAGAAGCTTCTGGAAGAAGCTGAGAAGCTTTAGAAAACTCTCAAAATAGTAGGGGTATAGCTCAGTGGCAGAGAATCATGTGCGAAGCCCTGGGTTCTATCCCCAGCACTTCCCCACCCCATCCCACCACCCACAAAAAAGAAAAGAAAAAAGAAAGCAGCTGGGCGTGGTGGCACATGCTTGCAATCTCAGTACTTGGGAGGCTGAGACAAGAGGATCGCAGGTTCGCGGCCAGCCTCAGCTACTTAGTGAGGCCCTCTGCAAGTCAATGAGACCCTGTTTCCAAATAAAGAATAAAAAGTGGGGCTGAGGGTGTAGCTTGGAGGTAGAATGCCCCTGGGTTCTATTCCCAATACCACTATAAAGAAAGCTCCCCAGTTCAGTGCTCTCTAGCATTGAAGCTTGAAGTACCTTATCAAGTGCTCTGTGCACTTACTATTTTAATTCCACTTTTGTGTTGTTTGAGAAAACATTAAGACAGTGAGGATCAGCATGGATGCAATGAGGGCTGGCTGTATAGATGAGAGCTAATAAGGGCTGAAAACGAATGACAACACTGCCTATGATGAAAAACAGCAGACAAAACAGCTAGTAGAGGGGGCTTGACAGAAAGTAGGCACACGGCAGCAAAGGAAATAATCAGATCAAGGGCATGGTGAGAGGCTACAAAATAGGAGCAAATCTGTGCTCTTCAGACAGAGGATTAATATCTATAATAAAAAACTCAAGATACTTAACATAAAAAATAACCCAACTGATAAATGGGCCATTGAACTGCACAGACATTTCTCAAAATAAGAAAGACAAATGGTTGACACATACATGAAAAAACCTTCACCATCCTTAGCAATCAGGGAAATGAAAATCAAAACTACATGAAGCCAGGTGTGGTGGTCATGCCTATAATCCTAGCACTCGGGAGGCTGAGAAAGGAGGATCACAGGTTTGCTTGCGGCCAGCCGCAGCAACTTAACAAGGTCCCTCAGCAACTTAGCAAGACCCTGTTTCAAAATAAAAAATAAAAATGAGGCTGAGGGTACATCTCAGAGGTAGAATATGTCTAGTTCAACTTCTAGTACTATTAATCAATCAATTAATTAATTAATTGAAAATAGGGCCAGGGTATAGCTCAGAGATAGAACATTCCTGAGTTCAGTCTCCATTACCATGAAAGAAGAAGGAGGAGGAGGAGGAGGAGGAGAAAGAGAACAAGGATAATAATCAATCCAGTGCAGTGGTGCATGTTTATAATCCCAGTACTTGGGGGGCTGAAACAGGAGGATTGCAGGTTCAAGGCCAGCCTCAGGGACTTAGAGAGACCCTCCACAATTTAGTAAGTCATTGTTACAAAATAAAAAAATTAAAGGGCTAGGGGAATGTCTTGAAGGTACGACACCCTTGGGTTCAACCCCCAGTACCAAAATAAAAAAAAAAGAAAAAGCAGAATGGCAACGCTCTCCCCCTCCTCTCTCTATTCAGCAAAGGAAAAGTCCAATTTTCCAAGAATCTCTGGTGGCTCCTCAGAAGCTCACATAGGCTACAGCTGATCTCACTCTTTGATCCACTTTGCTTCCTTTCTGGTGACATCGAGCACACACTCTACTAGGCACAGCGTTTGAGGACTCTCCCTGATTTCTGTCTTGTGGTCACACTTGGAAGAGAACGAGCTTCGCTCTCTCGGTGGGAGCCGTTCCAGACAGGCTACCCCTCACTAGGCCCTTATGAGGGGAATGGAATCAAATGCACTGAGGTGTGGAAGCTTTCCTGAGCACACAGGTTTCCAGGCTGGGGTGATCCCTTGTAAGTCAGCTGAAAAAGCACGTGGTATCAAACAGATGCTAGAGAACCTCAAAAAGGGTACTTACTTGTTTATTTTTTTCTTTTTTGTGTCCTTTGGACCCTCTACCAGTCTGTTCTTTTCCATGCCTTTAGCAATGGGAGAAAAAGGGGACATGAGAAACACGGAAAGCCCATCCCGCATTGCCACTTGGTTACTCATCTCCTCTAGAAACTGTGACCCAGCTGAATTAGATGCCCCTCCTCAGTGTTACAACAGTAAACCTCCATCATTGTTATTATTATTATTTCTTCTTCTACTCCTACTCCTACTCCTTCTCCTTCTCCTTCTTCTCCTTCTCTTTCCCTTTCCCCTTCCCCTTCCCCTTCTCCTTCTGTTTTTTGTTGTTTTGCAGTGCAGTACTGGGGATGGAGCCCAGGGGCATTCTACCTCCGAGCCACACCCCCAGTCCTATTTTTTTACTCTTTATTTTTTGGTGGTACTGGGGTTCCTGGAAGCCCTTCTACCTCCGGGCTACACTCCTAGACCTATTTTATATTTTTGAAACAGGGTCTCTTACACCAGCGCGGCTGGCTGCGAACCTGCGCGATCCTCCTGTCTCTGCCTCCCAAGCGCAGGGATTACAAGTGTGCGCCACCACACCCGGCTTACTCTTTATTTTGAAACAGGGTCTCACTAAGTAGCTGAGGCTGGCTGTGAACCTATGATCTTCCTGTCTTAGCCTCCCAAGTACTGAAATTACAAATATTTGCCACCACGCCCTGTTTATCTCTGTTATTTCTATGTTATACCCAATTAATCTCTGTCTCATGCTCTTCTCTAGTTCAAATCTCTTCTAATCAAGGCAGGGTATTTATTTATTTATACTGGGGATTGAACCCAGAGGTGTTGTACCTTCATGCCACACTCGACATCCATCCATCTATCTATCTATCTATCTATCTATCTATCTATCTATCTATCTATCTACCTACCTACCTATCTACCTACCTACCTACCTACCTACCTACCTGCCTGCCTATTTTTGGTATTGGGGTTTGAACCCAGAGGCATTTTACTTCTGGGCTTCACCCCCAGCCCTATTTTATTTTATTTTAATTTAATTTATTTTATTTTTTGGAAACAGGGCCTCACTAACTTGGTGAGAATCTCACTACATTGCTGAGGCTGCCCTCAAAACAGTGATCCTCCTATTTCAGCCTCCCAAGTACTGGCATTACAGGAGTGCACCACCATGCCCAGAATTCTTTTTTTTTAAATATTATGCCAGCATGGTGGCACATACTTGTAATCCTAGCATTTGGGAGGCTGAGATGGGAAGATTGCGGTTCGAGGACAACCTCAGCTATTACTTAGGCCATTTGCATGCAACTCAGTGAGACCCTGTTTCAAAATAAAGAATAAAAAATAGGGCTGGGGATGTAGCTCTTACGTAGAATGCCCTTGGGTTCCATCCTCAGTATCAAAAAAAAAAATTAGAAACCGGGTGTGGTGGTGCATACTTGTAATCCCAGTACTTGGGAGGATGAAACAGGAGGATCACAGGTTTACAGCCAGCCTCAGCTTCTTAGTGAGGCCCTCTACAATTTATTAAGACCCTGTTTCAAAATAAAGAATAAAAAATAGAGCTGGGGGTGTAGCTCAGAAGTAGAAGGCCCCTGGGTTCAATTCTCAGTACTACAATTGCAAAAAAAAAAAAAATTGAAATAAGGTCTCACTAAGTTTCTGAGTCTTGCTAAGTTGCTGAGGCTGGCCTTGAACCTGTGGTCCCTTCTGGCTCAGCCTCCCCAGTACTGGGATTACAGGTACATGTCACCATGTCCTGCTAAGTCAGGGTATTTATTATGTGTTTGCAAAACTAAACTGAAAACAGGATTCAATTATGGATAGTTGGTTAATGCCTCTTACCTTAACAGAAGAGTTTACTAGCTGGGCATTTCCCCAAAGGCACCTTGACTGACACTAGCACAGAACAACTCATTTGAATACATACCCCTTTCCTGGCCCACCGACAGAAACCACTTGCATGCCAAAGGATCCTCGGCCCCTGGAGGACCTGCTGCCAGCCCACTGGCCCACCACCATCCCAGCAATCTCCAGTTTTCCTCCTTGGGGTGGAATTGGATGGAGACCTGGCAAGAGAGATAGAAGAGCAGCAATGAATGGTCAGAGTGAGGTAGGATAAAGGGTGGGAGGAATGACATTACAGTCTACCTCTTGTTCGTATCTCTGACTCTCTTGGTTAAGAAGAAAACATTTTTACCCCATTATGATGCATGAATATAATGCACCAATAAAAAAATTAAAAAAGAAGAAAACAGACCAAATAATGCTATGGGCATGTATAAATATATATGATAATAACATGGGTCCTGATGGAAGCAAATCTAGGGAGAGGGGTTGGTGAGCTGTATGTACCCACCTTAGTAAATGGGATACAAGAGATTAATTTTGCAGCTACAGAGCCTAGCTTGTAGTACAAATTCATTTGGGGGAAATGTCTTGAAATCTAGCTTTGGAAAATTATAGGTCAAACCCACTTTTGTAAAAATACACATTACTACACAGTGTAGGAATAACCAGACAACCAAACTAAACTAAGATAAAAAAGAAACGAAACTACTAGTAATTCATAATTAAAAATCAAGAAGCTGGAAGCCATGCATGGTGGGGCATAGTTGTTTGTAATCCCAGTATCTGTGAGGCTGAGATGGAGGATTGCAGGCTTGCAGCCAGCCTCAGCAAGTAGTGAGGCTCTCAGCAACCTAGTGAGACACTGTTTCAAAATAAAAAATAAAAAAGAGGGCTGGAGGTGTAATTTGGAGGTAGAATGCCTCTACATTCAGTCCCTAGTACCAGTAAATAAAGAAAGAATCAGAGAAGAGCAGGATGGACTGGTGCATGCCTGTTATCCCAGCTACTTGGGAGGCTAAGGCAGGAACCTTGCAAGTATAAGACCAGGTTGTGGAACTTATTAACATCCTGCCTCAAAATTAAAAAATAATAATGAATCCTTGCTTATGTGCAAGGCCCTGAATTCACCCCCCAGTAAAACACATATATACACCCAAAAACCAAACAGACAAAAACCCCAGCCAGGTGTGGTAGTGTACATTTGCAATCCTGGTACTTGGGAGGTTAAAGACAGGAAGACTGCAGGTTCAAGGCCAGCCTCAGCAACTTTGGAAGCTTCCTGGCAACCTAGCAAGATCCTGTTTCAAAACAAAAAATAAAAAGGGCTGTGAGTGTAGCTCGGAGGTAGAATGTCCCTGAGTTCAATCTACAGACACACACACACACACACACACACACACACACCACCACCACCACCACCACCAACAACAACAACAACAACAACAACAAAGAATTAGAAGCTGGCTGTGGTGGCGCACACTTGTAATCCCAGCATTTGGGAGGCTGAGACAGGAGGATCGCGGTTTGAGGACAGCCTCAGCTACTTAATGAAGCCCTTTGCAATTCAGTGAGACCCTGTGAAACAGGTTTATTTACAACCTGTTTCAAAATAAAGAATAAAAAATAGGGCTGGGGGGTGTAGCTTGGAGGTAGAATGCCCCTGGGTTCCAAAAGAAAGAAAAGAGAGAGAGAAAGAGAGAAAGGAAGGAAGGAAGGAAGGAAGGAAGGAAGGAAGGAAGGAAGGAAGGAAGGAAGAATTCAAGATCTATAAAGTTACTTTAGAAGGATGGGAAGGCTGGCTCCTTGACCTGATCATTACCTGAGTGGACAGGGAGTCACCAGAGCTGACTTTCCCACTGCTCACTAAGCCCACCTTCAAACTAAACATCCATACTGACTTCTGTGACTCACTTACAAAAGATTAACCTCAGCTTCCAGCTTTATTGTTTTTAAGAGAGAAGCAACAGACAGCACACATTCAACCACAGCAATGACACTCTCATCTGATGGGACTCTTCCTAGTTCATGTTACAATATCCCCATTACAATAGCCTAAGTCACTGGGGGACACTGTGTTTGAAGTATCAGGATCTGAGCTGCTCAGCTTGTTTTTCTATCACTGTTAAGCAGCACTTCAAGTGGCACCATAATTCATCCGTGTGTGTGTGTGTGTGTGTGTGTGTGTGTGTGTGTGTGTGTCTGTATATGTATTTGTTTTCCCTACTAAACAACAATCCTTTGGGGGGCATGCCCAGTGACATTTGTTTCCATGCTTCTGGAGCTGAAGGAAGGGAAATGTCAGGTGTACTCCCAGAGTGGAAATGGCTACCTTGAGCCATCGGCATCTTCCAACACTGGCCATTCCCTCCAGATGCTCTTATTGCAAATTCCTATGTGATCTGCCTGTAAGGAATGAGCTAACTAAAGGCCACCATGAAGAGCCACTTCATATGAGTAAAGTTCTCCAGATAAGAAAATGACCCTGGTTTCTGTATTACTCATTGCGTGGGTTTGGTTGGTGAGAGTTGGATCACTGGGAACTGGCCACCTCTACGGAGAGGTCTGGGAAGGCAGTGGCCTTTCTTGCCCAGGCCACGCCCCTCTATCTCAATAAGCTGCTCATCAAACTGTTTCGACAGAACCCGGAATGTAAACGAGAAAAGATGTGAGAAGTGATCCTGTAGCTGGCAATATGTACTGGGTGAGGCATTATAGGCGTTATACACAGATTAGACTGGAAATGCCTGGTCTTAGGTACTGACCTGCAAACCCTCGGCTCCTTCCTTGAGGGGGAGGTGGCATCGAGCCCATGGCCCGGGAGTAAAGCGAAACGGGGTAGAGCGAGGGCACCATGGGAGGCACGAATGTAGGCGACGGAAGCAGAGCAGAAGGTGGTGGATGGTTCATGTTGACTCCCTCGAGGATGCTCTGTCTCATCTTTTCCACCTTGGTGGCCAGGTCAGCCTTCAAATGAGGAAGAGGATAATAACAGCAGCTGCTGTTGTCCCATGTTTCAGGCTCCATTAGTGAGCACCTTAGATGCAGTCTCCCAATTCAATTCCCATTAAGGGAATTGGAACCCAGAGTTACATGGCCCCAGGAAATGCACTCAGGAAGCTCATCGAAGGCCAAGCCCTTAATCTTCGCAGGAAAATACTCTACCATCATATTAGCTCTGACTGAGGGCTTGGGCAGCACATTAACTAGACCAATGAGAACA
Source organism: Muscardinus avellanarius (assembly GCF_963383645.1). Taxonomy (NCBI): domain Eukaryota; kingdom Metazoa; phylum Chordata; class Mammalia; order Rodentia; family Gliridae; genus Muscardinus; species Muscardinus avellanarius. Next base: position 45,980,351 of record NC_137792.1, read on the forward strand.
AATCAAGCAATAAAGGCTTACTGATGGCCTATTTTATGGCCAGCAATGGGCTAGGTCCATTGTTTTTATTTCTTTATTTGATCGGCTATGGATCGATCCCAGGGCCTCATGAACATAGGCCTGGCCATTTTTAAGGGAGAGGTAACAGGATTAGGTAAAAGAGAAAAGAACAAAAACCTGACATATAAAAGCCTTTTGACCTCCTCCCCTCTATGCAGGATTGAAGGTCTTAAGCTCTGCTCAAGACAAACGCATCAGCCTAATGCAGTGGCTGGAAAACTTCTTCTGGAAAAGCAAATTTTCTGAGTTTTGCCGGTCATAGTGCATCTGCCACTACCATGCCACCTTACTATTGTAGCATGAAAGCAGTCACAGACAATATGCAAACAAATAAATGTCAGTGTGTTCCAATACATTTTTATTTATAAAAGCAGAGGGTGAGCCAGGTACGGTAGTGTGTGACTATAATTCTAGTACTTGGGAGGCTGATAGGAAGATCACAGGTTTGAGACCAGCCTAAGCAACTTGGCAAGGTCCTCAGCAACTTAGTGAGACATTTTTCAAAATAAAAGGTAAAATAGGGTTGTAGCACATGTAGCTTGGTGGTAGAATACCCTTGGATTCAATCCCTAGTGTCAAAAAAACCAAACAAACAAAAACTCCAAACCAGGGTGTAGGCTGTATTATAAAAAAACGAAGGCTGAGCCAAGCGTGGTGGCGCACACTTGTAATCCCAGCATTAGGGAGGCTGAGACCAAAGGATCGCGGTTCGCAGACAGCCTCAGCTACTTAGTGAGGCCCTCTGCAACTCAGTGAGACCCTGTTTCAAAATAAGGAATAAAAAATAGGGCAGGGGGTGTGGCTCAGAGGTCGAATGCCCCTGGGTTCCATCCCCAGACCCACAAAAACAAACAAAAAAGCCGGAGGCTGACTGGGTATATGCTGATCCTGGCTCTAAACCCACAGCCCAATGCCCTTGAATGAATACGAGTGAGCAGCGCCTCTGTTCCCTTGTCTTACCTCATCTTTCCCAAGGTTTCATTGTAAAACCTCCTCTTCTACTACTCTGCCACCTGCTCTACTACTCTCTTCTATTTTTAAACATAGTTTCTTGACAAAAAAAAAAAAAACTACAACCACTTGCAAAAACGACTTACATAAAACTTGCAAAAAAGGGAACTGGAATCCTACAGGCTGGGGAAAAAGCATATATCTGATTATTCCAAGGGGAAGAAATACAGTAACAACAGGGATATGAGAACTTTAGCTCATAAAAAATTTCAATGTAAGATTTTATTTTATTTTATTTATTTTTGTGGTACTGAGGGTGGAACCCAGGGGCTTTTCTACCTCCGGGTTATACTCCCAGACCTATTTTATTCTTTATTTGGAAACAGGGTCTCACTAAGTTGCAAAGGGCCTCACTAAGTAGCTGAGGCTGGCTTTGAACCTGTGTGATCCTCCTGTCTCAGCCTCCCAAGTGCTGGGATTACAAGCGTGCGCCACCATGCCCAGCAAGATTTTATAAAACTTTCTTGGGGGTACTGGGGATTAAAACTATGGGAGTTCTACCTCTGAGCTATACCTCCATTCCTTTTTCTTTTCTTTCTTTCCTTCTGGTGCTGAGGATTGAGCCCAGGGGCATTCTACCTCTGAGCTATACTCCCAGCCGTTTTTATTTTTTATTTGAAAGCAGTATCTCACTAAGTTGCTGAAGCTGGCCTTGAACATGTGATCCTCCTGTCTCAGCCTCCTAAGTACAAGGGTTATAAGTGTGCACCACCATGCCTGCCTCCTCCGGGCTTTTCCCCCCCAGTACTGGGGATTGAATCCAGAGGCATTCTACATCCAAGATACACTCCCTAGCCCAATTTTGTTATTTGGAAAGAGGGTCTCACTAGGTTGCTGAGAGTCTCACAAAGTTGCTGAGGCTGGCTTTGAACCTGTGACTCTCCTGTCTCAGCCTCCCAAGTACTGGGATTATGAGCTTGCACCACCATGCCCAGCTCCTCCAGGCCTTTTTAATTTTTTTTGAAATAGAGTCTCACTAAGTTGCTGAGGATCTTGCTAAATTCCTGAGACTGTCCTATTACCTGTGATCCTCCTATCTCAGTCTCCCAAGTACTAGGATTAGAGGTGTACACTACTAGGCTCATCTCTGACATATGATTTTCTTTTTTTGTGGTACTAGGGATTGAACTCAGTGACATTCTACCTTTAAAATACACCCCCATTAGGCCGATGCCGGGGCCAGCGGCCAGCATCAGAGCCTGCCGTGAGGCAAGGCCGGAGCTGGGGCCTCCAAGGCCGTGATCGGAGCCTGCCAAGGGGTTAGGCCAGTTCCGGGGCCAGTGGCCAACATTGGAGCCTTCCCTGAGGCAAGGCCACTACTGAGGCCTCCGAGGCCAGGATCGGAGCCTGCTGAGGGGTTAGGCTAGTGCCGGGGCCAGCGGCCGGCATCGGAGCCTGCCTTGAGGCAAGGCTGCTACTGGGGCCTCTGAGGCCAGGATCGGAGCCTGCCGAGGGGTTAGGCCGTTTCCAGGACCAGCAGCCAACATCTGAGCCTTCCCTGAGGCAAGGCCACTACCGAGACCTCCGAGGCTGCAATCGGAGTCTGCCAAGGGCTTAGGCCAGTGCCGGGCCAGCGGCCGGCATCGGAGCCTGCCGTGAGGCAAGGCCAGTGCTGGGGCCTCTGAGGCCGGGATTGGAGCCTGCCGAGGTAAGGTTAGGGCGGTGCTGGGGCCAGTGAGGCCGGGATCGGAGCCTGCCGTGAGGCAAGGCCGGTGCTGGGGCCTCCAAAGCCGGGATCGGAGCCTGCCGAGGGGTAGGCCGGTGATAGGGCTAGTGGCCGGCATTGGAGCCTGCCTTGAGGCAAGGCCGCTACTGGGGCCTCTGAGGCCGGATCGGAGCCTGCCGAGGGGTTAGGCCAGTGTGGGAGCCAGCGAGGCTAGAATCGGGGCCTCCCATGAGGCAAGGCCGCTGCTTGAGCCAGCGAGGTCTGGATCAGTCCACCGGGTAGCCAGACTGGGGCTGTCAAGAGTGGGATCGGTACTTGCAATGCAGCATGCACAGAGAAATGTCTCAGAAAATAAAAACCAAATGCTTCCCCTAATCAGCAATAACTAGGAAGAAAGGGACAACAGGAAGAGGTCGAGTTATAGAAAGGGCCCTATAGTGAAGAAATTAAGGTGGCCAATCAGAGGGTATGGAATAGGGGAGGATGGAGCCTCTTTAAAACGCAGGAGGTACATAAACATATGTATCAAAGTTAATCACCAAACAAGCATGGGATCGAGGGAAGGGGAGGGAATGGGATGGGGACTGGATGAGGGCTAATTGGATGATGTGTGCTTGTATATCCTCTCAAGTCTTGTACTCCAATGTGATATATGATTACAATGCACCAATAAAAATAAATTTAAAAAATAAACTAGACCACAGCTGGACACTTGAAAAAATAAATAAATAAAAAATACACCCCCAGACTGGTTTTGTTATTTGGAAAGAAGGTCTTGCTAAGTTGATGAGAGTTTCACTACTTGCTGAGGCTGGCTTTGAATCTTCACTCCTCCTATCTCAGCCTCCCAAGTACTGGGATTACAGGTGTGTGTCACCACGCCTGGTTGCATATGATTTTCTAACATGTACATATCAGGCTATGGGCTTTTGGGATCATGCCAGTTAAGTTAGGTTACGGTTAGAGACACTCTCCCACTTCTGCTCCTTCCCTCCCTAATGTTTCAGCTCTCTCTCCCTCCCTGCCCATTAATCCATCAATATGCATTCAGCAGACCAGAGATGGCCCTTAGCAACCACCCAACGTGCTCATACCTGGCCATCACAGAGTTCAACCAGAGATACTCTCTCTCGGCCTGCTTTGATGAGCTTGCTCTGGAACAGTTTGCCATCGAAGTAAATCCAGGGGCAGCAGTGCTCCCAAGGGACTGGCTGGCCACAGGCATCATTAGCAAACAGAGCCGTGTCGACCCCGCTCATGAAGAGGGCAGCTAGCTGGATCCCTCGGGCATCGAGTTTCTCAATCTGAAACCAGTAGAGGGAAAAACATTGTTAAGAAATGATGCATTCAGCATCACTTATCTGCAAATCTGCCATTGACAGTGCTCCAAAGTCTGAACGTCCTGGTCTCTGATGTGATGCTAAAAGTGGAAGATCCCCCACCTGGCCTCTTGTGACAGACTGGTGGCAGTTAAGAGGCAGGGACACCAAAAACACCACTAAAATAAAGGTAGACAATTACCTTTAGGCTGTTTGTATGTATATGTGAAACAGAAATTAATTTCATGTTTAGACTTGGGTCCCATCCCCAAGATATCCCATTAGGTATATGCAAATATTCAAAAATCCAAATCTTAGATTTGTGAAATCTGAAATAATTTTGGTGCTAAGCATTTCTGGTAAGGGTTATTCAACCTGTGCGCTCACTGGTAACATTCTTATTCCTGCCATGTTGATTTCTTCCAGTTAAATCTGAACATGTTTCATTTCGATAGAGACATCTGAGTGCATAAGCAGCGTTTATCTATGCTGTTCCCTGAGATAATTTGAAAGATACTCATTACAAGTTTAAAAAGACACCAACTTGAAACATCTTTTTTTTCCATCAAATTAGGAAAAATTCAAGAAGTCAAAACCAAATGAACACTCAATGCCAACAAGGATGTAGTTAATAAATGGAAACTAACACAAAGCCAATGATAAATGGATGCTACAATTAAGCAATAATAGCAAGAACTGTGGCATGTCCATCATCTATTGACTCTGAAATTTTACTTATTTTTTGTGGTACTAGGGATTGAACCCAGAGACATTCTATCTCTGAACTATACTCCCAGCCCCCCCTTTTAATTTTGAAACAGGGTCTCACTAGGTTGTTGAGAGTCTCATGACTTGCTGAGGCTGTCCTCAAACCTGTGATTCTCTTGTCTCAGCCTCCCAGGTGTGTACCACCATACCCAGGCTAGAAATTCTACTTTTGTTTTTTGCAGTATTGGATATTGAACCCATGAGCATTCTACCTCTGAGCTACACCCTCAGCCCCATTTTTTATTCTATACTTTGAAACAAGGTCTCACTAAGTAGCTGAGGCTAGCCATAAACCTGCGATCCTCCTGTCTCAGCCTTTAAAATACTAGGATGTAGCCGGGCGTGGTAGCGCACGCTTGTAATCCCCGCGCTTGGGAGGCTGAGACAGGAGGATCACACGGGTTCCAAGCCAGCCTCGGCTACTGAGTGAGACTCTCAGCAACTTAGTGAGACCATGTTTCAAAATAAAGTATAAAATAGGTCTGGGAGTATAGCCTGGAGGTAGAAAGCCTCTGGGTTCCACCCCAATGCCACACACACAAAAAAATACTGGGATGATAAGCATGCACCGCCATGCCTGGCTGAAATTCTACTTTTAAGAATCTATTCTAGTCAGGTGTGGTGGCACACACTCGTCATTCCAGTAATTGGGAAGTTGAGAGAGGAGGATTGTATGTTTGAAGTCAGCTTTAGCATCTTAGCTAGACTATCAGCAACTTAGCAAGACCCTGTTTCAAAATAAAAAATAAAAGCCGTGCATGGTGGTGCATACTTGCAATTCAAGTACTTGGGAGGCTGAGACAGAAGGACTGCAGGTTTGAGGAGAGCCTCAGCAAGTTGTGAGACTCCTATCAACCTAGAAAGACCCTGTTTCAAAATAAAAACAAAAAATAGCGCTGGGGGCATAGCTTGGAGGGGAGGTAGACTGTCCCTGGGCTCTATCCCCAGTACCAAAAAAAAAAAAAAAAAAAAAGAAAGAAAAGGGCTGGAGGTTTAGCTCAAAGATAGAATGTCTGGGTTCAAACCCTAGTACCAAAAAATTAAAAAAACAAAAACAAAAAGATAAAATAGGGATTGGGGTATAGCTTGGAGAGTGAGTGGCCTTCAATGCCCAGTACCCCATACACAAAAACAGAATCAGAAACCTAACCATGGTCGATGGGCCATGATTTATTTGTTTTCACAATATCCATCTTTTCTGTGTTACCCATTAGTATGGGGGTCAGTATAGCTGGTACCACCTCTTGATTTTATATATATCTGCCTAAGTAAATCAAACACCTATAGAATGTACTTCTCCCATCCCCTGCTTCAGGAAAAAAAATGATCTAAAATATAACCATGAGCTCCTAAAACAAAACAATTCCAATGAAGATGGGTGAAATCACCTTGAGTTCTTGGAGTTGATCTGGTTCATAAAGCTGTGTAGACACTGCCTGTGCAAGGAAGGTGTCTAGCTCATGGCGATGCAGGATTCGGCCACCAGGCCACTGGACCATGTACCTAGAGAACAAAAGCTTCATCATTAGGTCACAAAACGTCATGCATTCAAGTCAGAAGCACTTATTGAGAACCTGTTATGAGCCATGCCTGGGCTGGGTTTTAGCAATCACAACAGAAATAGTAAAGGAATATTTGCATTTGATAACATATAGTCTGGGTTAGGGTTAAGGTACATTAGGTCCCAGGAGAGAAGCACGCATATGATGCTAAGAGAGCAGAGGAGTCCCATGGCTCTAAGAGCAAGGGAGGGCAGTCAGGCATGGTGCACACACCTATAATCCCAGTACTTGGGAGGCTGAGACAGAAGGATCACAGGTTCAAAGTCAGCCTCATCAGCTTAGCAAGACCCTGTTTCCAATACATAAAAAGGGTTAGGGTATAGCTCAGAGGCAGAATGTCCTTGGGTGGAAACTAAAAGAAAATGAGGGCGGGCTTCCTGAAAAAGTTATCAGGAGCTGAGTGTCAAAAGGCCTATAGAATTTAGTGAGATCTAAGATAGGGAAAAGGTTTTCTAGTTGGCAGAAAGAGCATGTGTGGAGCCTAGAGGTGTGATTCAGCATGATGCATCTGGTTCAGTATTGCAGTAGCTAAGTGTCTTTGGAGTGCTAGGATGCAAGATTAGGAAGTAGGTCAGAGGCTGGGCATAGTGACACACACTTGTGATACCATTATTTGGGAGGTTGAAACAGGAGGTTCATAAGTTAGAAGTCAGTCTCAGCAACTTAGCAAGACCCTGTTTCAAATTCAAATTAAATAAAATCCAGGCATGGTGGCACATGCTTGTAATCCCAGTACTTGGGAGGCCGAGACAGGAGGACTGCAGGTTTGAGTCGGGCCTAAACAATTTAGCAAGGCCTTTAGCAATTTAGCAAGACCTTGTTTCAAAATAAAAATAAAACAAGAGGCAGTCATGGTGGTGAATGCTTGTAATCCCTATACTTGGGAGGCTGAAACAGGAAGATTGCAGGTTCAAAGCCAGCCTCCATAATTTCGTGAGGCCCTTCACAACTTAGCAAAACCCTGTTTCCAAATAAAAAATAAAAAAGGGCTGGGGCAGAGGTAGAATTCCCAGGGTTCAATATCCAGAACTACAATCAATCAATCAATAGGGCTGGGGGTATAGCTCAGAGGCATAACACCCCTGAGTTCAATTCCCAGTACTTAAAAAAAGTAGGACATATAATGAAGGGTTCCCAAGTAGGATTAGAGAATTTAGATCTTTATTCTGAAATTGGAAATAGGAAGAGATTTAAGGAATGTTGGCAGAAGAGTGATGTTGACTGGCTTAGAGAGACCAGAGATTCGGTTATTAGTTGATAGGTGACTGAATCTGTGGGCAAAGAGGGACTGGATAGAGGCACTGGGTGAGGAAACAGAGGGGTCAGGGGGCAATTAAGGAGATGAATCCACAGAACTCAGTCATGGATGATTTGGAAGGGCTGGGCATGGATCCCAGAGTCTTTTGCATACTAGGTAAGTATTGTACTACTGAGTCGCACTCATAGTCCCTGGTCAGGAGTTTTATGGGAAGGGAGTGAAGAGAAGAGGAGAGTCAAAGACAGTCCTATAATTCTGGCTTGAGCAATGGCTGGATTATATGGGGCCCATTTCTTTTCTTATTTTTTTTTTTGTGGTGCTGGAGATTGAGACCAGGGACATTCTAGCTCTGAGCTACACCCTCAGCACTACTGTATTTTTCACATTTGTCTTCTTACATATTCTTAATTGATACTGGGGATTGAACTCCAGGGAAATTCTACTTTTGAACTACTTTTCCAGCCCTTTTCATTTTTTGTTTTGAAACAAGGTCTTGCTAAATTGCTGAGAGTCTCGTAAATTGACATGTACTGGCCTCAAACCGGTGATCTTTCGGTCTCAGCCTCTCAAGTACTGGAAATACGGTGTGCCACTGATCCTGGTTCTAAGGGGTCATTTTCTTTCTTTTTCTAGGGGAATATAAAAGGCTTATTTAAGCCAGGAATGGTGGCACACACTTGTAATCCCAGCATTTGGGAGGCTGAGACCTCCCAAAAACTGATCACAGTTTGCAGAAAGCCTCAGCTACTTAGCGAGACCCTTTGTAACTCAGTCAGACCCTGTTTCAAACTTAAAAGAACTAAAAAATAGGGTTTGGGTGTAGCTTGGCGGTATAATGCCCCTGAGTTCCATTACCAGTACTGCAAAAATAAAATAAAATAAAAATAAAAGGCTTATTTAGGGAGGTGGGGGCGTGGTACAAAATAAAGTCAAGAAAAAGGGTGTGACATGCCAGAGAAAGGGTCAGGTTATGTTCAGAGAAAGGTCCCAAAAGGGGAACTTCCCAGAGAGAAGGGCTGGAGATTTATGTTTCCAGGAGTGGAAAGAAGCCAGGGTAATTCTCTAAGACAGGACATCCACTAATTAAATAAATGAGTAGTCAACTGATGACTATTTGAATTGAGTGTCCATAAATTGAATATACCTTACTACTTTACAACTAAGAATGCAGAGAGAGGAAACATAGGAATATGTCAATACATAGTTGTTCTTAGCTCCGTAAAGACCCAGAAAACAATGATCATACATGATTATTGGAGCTTCTGCTGAGTGGTACAGGGAGTGGGTTCCTGGGACTCCAGCCCAGTTACTACACCAGGAGGCAGTGGCGTACCCTAGAAAGAACAGGGCTCTGCAACCAATCTGGCTTGTAATTTAAAACAGCCTCTGAGCCACTGTTTATTTCCTCACCTGAAATGACTAGAAGAGTACAGGCAGACCTGCCACCAGTACTCTTTCCTCAAGCCCAAATTGTTATCTCTCCACCTCCAGAAGATTCTGGGATGGCAGGAAAAGCCAACACATTTGATTGCTTCTTCTTTTCTGTTGTACAATGTATTGAATCCAGTGGCATTCTACCCCTGACCTATACTTCCAGCCCTTTTTTTTTTTCTTTGTTTTACTGGGGGTGGAACCCAGGAGCTTTCTACCTTCCGGGCTATACTCCCAGACCTATTTTATACTTTTTATTTGGAAACAGGGTCTCACTAACTTGCTGAGAGCCTCACCAAGTAGCTGAGGCTGACTTCAAACCTGTGCGATCCTCCTGTCTCAGCCTCCCAGGTACTGGGATTACACGTGTGCACCATTATGCCCGACTGTATTTTTTATTGTTGTTGCTTATTTGTTTTTGGTGGTACTGGGGGTGGAACCCAGGGGCTTTTTCTACCTCTGGGCTATACTCCCAGACCTATTTTTTTATACTTTATTTGAACCTGTGAGATCCTCCTATCTCAGCCTCCCAAGAATTGGGATTACAAGTGTGCGCCACCACGCCCGGCAGCCCTTTTTAATTTTCTATTTTGAAACAGGGTCTTGCTAAGTTGCTGATGCTGGGCTCAAACCTACAATCCTCCTGTTTCAGTCTCTCATGGGATTACAGGCATATACACTATGACCAGCTCCAGTTGTTTTTTTAGGTATTAAATTCTAAATGACAGGGCTCCCTATAAGGAATCTCCCTAGGCCCCATAAACCTTCCCTTTGTTCAGAACTCTTTCTACTCTCTTCCCTACTCATACTTTGCCCACTTGAAATTTTTATTCCTACTTCCTGACCTATTTTATATTTCTGATGCTACATTATTCAGTACATAATTCATATTTTACAATGTGTATAAATATAAAATATTATTCTTTATCAGTGTGAGGGATCAAAGCTAGGGGTCTTCTATCACTGAGCCACATCCTCAGCATTTTTTTTTGGCAGTACTGGGGATTGAACTCAGGGGTATTCTACCTGAGCCACACCTCCAGAACTATTTTCTATTTTTTATTCTTTATTTTGAAACAGGGTCTCACTAAGTTGTGGAGGGCCTTACTAAGTAGCTGAGGCTGTAATCCTCCTGTCTCAGCCTCCCAAGTACTAGGATTACAAGGGTGTGCCACCACGCTCAGCTCTCAGCCTTTATTTTTTTTGCAGTACTGGGGATGGAACCCAGGGGCATTCTACCTCTGAGCTACACCCCAGCCCTATTTTTTATTCTTTATTTTGAAACAGTGTCTCACTGAGTTGCAAAGGGCCTCACTAAGTAGCTGAGGCTGTCCTTGAACTGCGATCCTCCTGTCTCAGCTTCCTACGCTGTTCTTAAACTTTTACTTTTTATTCTCCTTCCTCAATCACCTGCGTCACTGGGAGTACAGTGTTCATCACTGCATGTGGCAAAGTATTTTTAAATGTTTTTTTGCCAGTTGTTTTATTTTTGTCTTTTTTTTTTTTTGGTGGTACTGGGGATGGAACCCTTCTACCTCCGGGCTACAGTCCCAGACCTATTTTACATTTTATTTGGAAAAAAGGTCTCTGATAAGTCGGGTCCCTTCCCTCCCCCATATCATCTACCAGCGGGAATAGGAGGCAGAACCCTGGAAACCAGAAGCAGATATATGGCAAGAATCCAGGTGCCTCAAGACTCCAAACATCGCGAGACTACAGATATCGGGAGAAAATCAGCATGCCTATAAAACATCGGTGCCTCTGATTCACCATGTGACTCAGTCAGCCAATCAGGATAATGCGCAACTCTCCAGATGGTGGCCCATCAGCCCCTTTCCCCATGGCCGGCTAACTCCCCGGGTGTTGGGTCCTAGTAAAACAGCGGTCTCTAATAACCTGGTTGGTGTTTTTACCCCCCTCCTAAACTCCCTAATTCTATTTTCAACCTTTCAGTCTCTTAAGCCAAAGAGGCTGGCTTCGAACCTGCGCGATCCTCCTGTCTCCGCCTCTCAAGTGCAGGGATTACAAGTGTGCGCCACCACTCCCAACTATTTTTTGTCTTTTTACTTTATAGTTCCTTAACTTAGCTTTGACCATTTTTTTATTTTGAACCTTTCCATCCTAGTAGGAAATGTAAAACAAAAATAGAAAATGAACATGAATACAATTAGTAGGAGACTAATATACGACCATCAAGTAATGACATACAAAATATCCCTAAAATAGTCTGGCATGGTGGCCCAGTACTTGGAAGGCTGAGATAGGATTGCAGGTTTTCCCCAAGGCCCTCAGCTACTTAGTGGGGCCTTCTGAAACTTAGTGAAACCTTGTTTCAAAATAGAGAATAAAAAGTAGGGCTGGGATGGATTGTAGCTTGGAGGAAGAATGCTCCTGGGTTTAATCCCTGGTAACACACACACACACACACACACAAACACACATTCCTAAAATACATTGAAAGCCATAGAAGATCTGATTAATAGAATAAAGGTTTAAATGCATGACTAATTTTGTACAAAGAATACATAGTCTTTTCAAGTGTTCATATGATTCCCCATGAGGTTTAGGATCTTGCTTATCTTTGTTTATTATCCCTTATTTATTATGATTGCTATAGTACATGGCATAGAGTTGGTATTGATAAATATTTACTGGAGTAGTGACTGACTGCATCAATCAGGTCACCCCCCCCCCAAAACAAAGAAAAAGCAAAATAAAACAAAACAAAAGCCTCAACAAAAACAAATCAGGTGGATGTGATGAGTGTACCTATAATCCCACTATTTGAGAGGCTGAGGCAGGAGTATTGCAGAATCAAGGCTAGTCCCTGCAACTTAGAGAGATGCTGCTTCAAAATTAAAAAATAAAAAGGCCTGGAGGTGTAGGTCAGAAGCAGAGTACCTGCTTACTCTGCTCCTTTAATCTCTAGTACCACTTACACACACACACACACACACACACACACACACACACACACACACACACACATATCCTCCAAAGCAAGACTGTTTTAGTTTCATCTTAAATGCTATGCATGAAAACCTGCCCTAAAGGAGCCAAGTGATCCAGACAGGCAAGCTCATATCAAGTTTATTACCACACAAAGTGTATGTGACATTATAGATTATTCTGGTTGCTCTAAGACCCACTGACTAAATGTACCTGGGAGAGTTAAAGAAGCTTCCACAACGGAGGACATGTTTCAGTTCCTAGGGATTGGAGCTTCTATTTGATTTGGTTTATATTTTACTGTTAATTTGAAATTTGCAACATCTCTCTAACCTTCGTATAATGCATAGCAGAGTAGACGATCAATAAGTATTTGCTGAACAAATGAGTCAATGTCAGGATATTCAAAAGGAAATGCCAAGTTCTATCTTTGAGCCAGCACTGTCAATCAACTAGGCTGGAAGGAATTAGGAGACACAGAGTGTAAGGACCAGTGACTCAGAGTAGTCTTGGGGTCAGAGATGGGAGAGCAGGAAACAATAATAATTCTTAAATCAAACAATATTTAGTGATGTCCATCTTGTGCTATTTTTTCAAATTATATGATTCCACTGCTTATTTTCTCTATTAATACTATAATATAACTTATTTCCCAAGGCAATTCCTCAATCTTAATGAAAAGATGACATCTTTAATATTATTAGTAGTATCACATTATAATATATACTATAGACAAGTATTATGTATTCTATTATAATACATGTCACAAATTATAAGCTACTCACATTAATAACATTTAGAAATGCCTCTAATATTCTAGACACCTTGTTAGAGACTTTATGGATATGTAATATAATGGCAATGAAGACAAAATTGGAAGCTGACATGTTTGGCTGTAATTGAGATTCCACTACATTTTTTTTGGTACTGGGGATTAAAGCCCAGGACATTCTGCCTCTGAGCTATACACCCAGCCCATTATTTTTTCATTTTGAAACAGGGTCTTGCTTACGCTGCCAAAAGGTCTCCCTACATTTCCCAGATGGCCTTGAACCTGTGATACTCCTGCCTCAATCTCCCAAATTACTGGGATTATAGGGATGCACCACCAAGTCCCACTTCACTACTCCTTTGTTATGTGACTCTGAGTAACTGCTTTAACCTCTAAGGAATTGACTCTGTCTATCTCTAGAATGGGGATAATACTACCTACATCTTTATTTTATTTATTTTTGTGTGGTACTAGGGACTGAACATAAGGGCATTCTACCTCTGAGCTACACTCCAGGGTGATTTTTTAAAACTTGGAAACAGTGTTTAGCTAAGTTTATGAGCTCCTTGCTAAATTGCTGAGGCTGGCCTTGAACCTGCAATCCTCCTATCTCAGCCTCCCAAGTAATGGAATTACAGGTGTGTGCCACCATGTCTGGCTGGCCTACTTCCTTAAATGTTGTAATAACCAGGCGTGGTGGCACAGGTCTGTAGTCTTAGTAATAGGATGCTAAGTCAGAAGGATCACAGGTTTGAGGCCAGCCTTAGTAACTTAGAGAAATCCTGTCTCAAAATAAAAAAATAAAAAGGGCTGGGAACATAGCTCAGTGGTAGAGTACCCCTGGGTTCAATTCTCAGTGCCACAAAAATAGTTTTAATAAATAAAGCAGAAAACCGATGTTAAAGCACTTAGTGTGGTGTCTGGCACATTAGGCACTGGTGGTTACCACTTGCAGCTTAACCAGTTGTGGTATAATCCTTCCTTTTCTATTTGGCAAAACCCTCTTTTTATCATCTACTACACGCAAAGATCTATTTCTAGCCTATGTATGCAGTGTTTATTTCTCAAGCTATTACCATAGTGACCTAAATTTTAAATCTGCTTTAATATTTGGTAATTTCTCTTTTTATTTCATTTATTTTAATTTTAAATAATACTTATAGCCAGGCGTGGTGGCGCACGCTTGTAATCCCCGCGCTTGGGAGGCAGAGACAGGAGGATCGCGCAGGTTCGAAGCCAGCCGCGTGCGCTGGCTTAGGAGACCCTGTTTCCAAATTAAAAAAAAAATGTAAAAATAGGTCTGGGAGTGTAGCCCGGAGGTAGAAGGGCTTCCAGGAACCCCAGTACCACCAAAAAAAAATACTTATAACGTTATTCTGACTATAAAAGTCCAAGTTCATTCATTCAGAAAATGTAAAACTAGTCATAAAAGTGTAAAGAAGTATCTACTGGCGTCTACATGTTGGAATGTTGAATCTATGTCCTCTTCTAGTAATTGCAAAGTCTCTGGGCTGATTCCTAGGTCATTGATCCACCTTGAGTGGCCATTTGTACAGGTGAGAGAGTGGGACTGACTTTTTCTAGCCAAAGTTTTTGGTAACTTTGTTAAAAATCAACTAGCTATAACTGTGAGGACCTGTGTCTGTATCTTCTATTCTAACAGATGGATAGATTACCAAACGATGTTATAATTACACAATGAATTTTACTCAGCCATAAAGAAGAACACAATCCTGTTATTTTCAGAAAAATGGATGGAACATGAGAATACTATGTTAAATGAGATTAGCCAGTCTCAGTTAGTGAAGGGTAGTATGTTTCCTCTCATTTGGAGAAGTTACAATAAATTGGGAAACAAAAGGAAATTCAGATAAAGGAGTAGAATAGTAGGAGGGGATTTGGGAAAGAAGGAGAGAGGGGAGAATGGAGATTTGATGAAGGAACCAGTACAAATAATGCTATGGGCTTATGGAAGATATCGGTACCAACTCAGTAATATGGAAGAGAAGGTGGAAGGAGCAGAATGGGATCTGGTGGGAAGCACACTAAGTGCCAGGTGCATTCTACCTCTGAGCTATACCCCTGGTCCTTTTAATTTTTTGTTTTGAATCAGGGTCTCTCTAAGTTGCTAAGACTGATCTCAAACCTGTGATTCTCCCGTTTCAGCCTCCTAAGTATTGAGATTACAGGCTTGTGTTACTGTACCCATCTAAAAATCATGTTTTGCAAAGTATTTAATAGATAAGTTCTCATAAAATAATGTTGAGTGGGAAAAAGCAAGATACAATATTCTATATATAATACGAAAGAGAGAAAATTGAGATTTGAGATGCTAGGAGGTAAAAAGCCAAACTTTTAAGCCTTACCTTTGGTCATATCTTCATTTTGTTTTTAGTTTTCATTTTCTTTACACTTTTTTATTTTTCTATAGTTTTATACTTTATTGAAATATAACTGATTAGAACTCTGATTTTTTTTGGTAGTACTGGGGTTCCTGGAAGCCCTTCTACCGCCAGGCTACACTCCCAGACCTATTTTATATTTTTATTTGGAAACAGGGTCTCTTAAGCCAGCGAGGCTGGCTTCGAACCAGCGTGATCCTCCTGTCTCTGCCTCCCAACCGCGGGGATTACAAGCGTGCACCACCACGCCCGGCTAGAACTCTGAATTTTATTTGTATCATTCTTATTTATTGGTGCGTTATAATTATATATCATAATGAGGTTCAGAGGGCCAGGGGTATAGCTCAGAGGTAGAATGTACCTGGTTCAATCTCCAGTATCACAAAAAAATGATTTCTAACAACTTAATTAATCTATATATTCATGATATAGTTATATTAATTTACTTAAACTTAACTGCTCATACTTTTTATTTACTGTAAATAATACCTGTGATGCTCCTGTCTCAGCCTCCCAAGTACCGGGATTACAGGCATGCACCACCATAGTTGGATCTAATCATTTTTTAACAATACACATGATTATCCTTAAAACTTCTTATTCTCTGATCTAGATTTAAAAACAACTGATATACTGGAATTGTACATGATAGTGAAATTCATACTGATACACTCATCTAGGCACATAACATTATCTGTTTCCTTCCCCATACCTTTGCATTCCCTCCCCTGATCTCCTTCTATTACTCTATTGGTCTCTCTCCTGCTTTTATAGGTCCCTTTATTTCCTTTTTTTTCTCTCCCTTGCTTCCATATATATGAAAGAAAAGATGCAACCCCTGATTTTCTGAGTTTGGCTCATCTCATTTACCACGATGTTCTCCATTTCTATCCATTTTCCACAAATGACACAATGTTCTTCTTTATGGCTGAGTAGAACTCCATCGTGTATGGACACCACTTTGTTGTTACCCATTCATCTGCTGATGGGCATCTAGGCTGGTTCCAAAACTTGGTTATTGTGAACTGTGAATTGATCTATGCACATGGGTATGTACATATCACTATAGTATGCTGACTCAATCTTTTGGATAAATACTGAGGAGTGGTAGAGCTGGGTCATATGGTTGTTCCATTGTTATTCTTTTGAGGAACTTCCAAACTGATTTCCATAATGGTTGTACCTATTTATAATCCCACCAACAGTGTGTAAGTGTTCCCTTTTCCCCATATTCTCATCAACTTTAATTATTATTCATACTCCTCATGATTGCTACTCCTACTGGAATGAGATGAAATCTCAGTGTATTTTTTATTTCATAATGGAGTTTGAACCAGTTGCAGTCTACCTCTGAGCTATACCCCCAGCCCTATTTTATTTATTTATTTTGAAATGGGGTCTCACTGAGTTGATGAAGCTGGCCTGGAATCTGTAATCTTCTGCTTTAGCCTCTCAAAACACTCAGTGTAGTGTGTGTGTGTGTGTGTGTGTGTGTGTGTGTGTGTGTGTGTGTGTGTGTGTATGTGTTGCTCAGGACTGACCATAGACTAAAGGCAAAAGGGTGGAAAAATATATTCCATTCAAATGGAGACCCAAAACAAGCGGCAGTAGCTACTGTCATATCCAACATAGCAGACTTCAATCAAAACTTATCAGTAGAGATAAAGAGGGTCCTTTTTATTGACCAAGTGGACAACTCAACAAGAAGACATAATGATAATAAACATTTACGTCCCAATGTTGGCACCTACTTACATAAAATGAGCACTACTTGATATTAAGACTCAGATAAAGCCAGGTGTGGTGGCGCACGCTTGTAATCCCAGTACTTGGGAGGCTGATACCGGAGGATCACAGGTTCAAGGCCAGCCTCAGCTACTTAGTGAGGCCCTCTGCAAATAAGACCCTATTTCAAAATAAAGGATAAAAAATAGGGCTGGAGATGTAGCTCAGAGATAGAATGCCCCTGGGTTCCATCTCCAGTACTGCAAAAAAAAAAAAAAGACTCAGATAACACACCTTTCTCCTTTCTCACCATTAGATCAGTAATCCAGACAAAAGATTAGCAAAGAATATTTAGACCTAAGAATGCTATAAGCCAAATGGACCTAACAGACATGTATAGAATAATTCATCCAGCAACAGCTGAATTCACATTCTCAGCTGCTCATGGAAGCTTCTCGAAAATAGAACATGTTCTAGGCCATAAAACAAGTATTAACAAATTTAAAAATCGATATATTTTCATGCATCTCTTCAGGTCACAATGGATTGGAAGTATAACCCAACAACAGGGAGATCCAGAGGAATTACATAAATACGTGAAGATGGAATGATACATTTTCGAATGAGGACCAGATCATAGAAGTATGGGGAAAAAATAAAAACATCCCCAGAATCAAGTGAAAATAGAGATACAACTTACAAAAGTATCTGAGACACTATGAAGGTGGTTTTAAGAGGAAATTTTATGTCATTGAGTGCTCACAGTAAAAAACAAAAACAAAACAAAACAGAAAGGCTCCAAATAAACAACTTGATGATTCATCTCAAGGCCCTAGAATAATAGGAATAAAATGGCCCCACAGCCACTATAAGGCAGGAAATAATTAAAATCAGAGCATAAATGAATGAAACGATAAAAAATATCAAAGGTCAATAAGAGAAGGTAGATTTTTCAAGAAGACAAACAAGATAGAGAAATTGCTAGCCAAACTATCCAAAAAGGAAGAGAACTGACTCAAAACACTAAAGACATGAACAAGGATATCTCATCAAAGATAGTATGGAAATCCAGAGTATCATTCAAGCTTCTTTGAAAACTTATACTCCAATAAACTGGAAAATGTAGAAGAAACAGACACATTTCCAGACACTTATAACCAACCTAAACTGATCCAAGAGAATACTGAAGACTTAAAAAGACCAATAACAACCAAAGTGATTGAAGCAGCAATAGTCTTTCCAACAAAGAAAAGTCTAGAACCAGAAGGATTCCCAGCTGAATTTTACAAGAACTTTAAAGAACTAAACCTGAGCTGGGCATGATGGCACAAGCCTGTAATCCCATTACTTGTGAGTCTGAGGCAGGAGGATTGCTAATTTGAGGCCAGCCTCAGCAACCTCGCAAGGATCTTCAACTTAGTGGGGTCCTGTTCCCAAAAAATAAAATAGGGCTGGCAGTATAGCTCAGAGGAAGAATGCCCCAGGGTTCAATTCATACTACCACAAGGAAGAAACGAAGACCTAAGCCTAATACTCCTCAAATTATTATATGAAATAGAAAAAGATGGAATACTTCCAAACTCATTCTTTTATTTTTAAGTTGGGTTGTTTTCTTATTATTGAATTATAGGACTTCTTTATATATTCTGGGCATATTATCAGATATATGATTATAAATACTCTGTAGACCATATGTGTGTAGTGTGTGTGTATGCGTGTGTGTATGTGGTGTGTGTGTGTGTGTGTGTGTGTGTGTGTGTGTGTGTGTGTCTGTGTATTGAGCCCAGGGGTGTCCTATGTCTGAGCTACTCCATATCCTTATTTTCTTTTATGAGTGTGTATGTTGCTGGGGATTGAACCTAGGGGCATTTTACCTCTGAGCTACCCCCAGTCCTTCTTTAAAAAATTTTTTTGGGGTCAAAATAGGGACTGAACCCAGGGACATTCTACCAATGGGCTACAACCCAAGTCCTATTTTATTTTTATTTTGAAACAGGGTCTTACTAGGTTGACAAGAGTCTTACCACTTGCTGAAGCGGTCGTTGAACCTGCAATCCTCCTGTCTCAGCCTTCCAAGTACTGGGATTAGAGGTATGCACCAGCATGTCTGGGTTTTTTTTTTTTTTTAATTTTTGGTACTGAAGATTGAACCCAAGGGCCTTCTACCTCTGACCTACATCCCCAGTCCTATTATATGTTTATTTGGAAATAGGGTCTCACTAGGTTTATGAGAGTCACTATTTGCTGAGGCTGTCTTGGAACCTGTGGTATTCCTGTCTAAACCTTCCAAGTACTGGAATTACAGGCATGTGACACCATGCCCAGCTTACATCCGGCTTTTTAAAATTGTTTTGAAACACAGTCTTGGTAGGTTGCTGAGAGGCTTGCTAAGTTGCTGAGAATGTCTTTGAACCTGCAACCCTCTTGTTTCAGCTTCCCAAGTACTAGGATTATAGGAGTGTGCAACCATACCCAGGTTGTGTGTGTGTGTGTGTGTGTGTGTGTGTGTGTGTTTTGTGTTTTTTGTTTATTGAGATGGTGTCTCACTATGTTGCCCAGGCTGGACTCCAAAGCCTGGGCTCAAGTGATCTGCCTCAGCCTCTTGTATACTGGCACAAGAGGCACAAACTACTGTGCCCGGCTTCTTTCTGTTTCTTTACTTTCATTTTTCTTAAATGATGGCTTTTGAAAATTAAAACAAGTTTTATATTTTGATTATCATTACTTGCTTTAGTGGTTGTATCTAATTCTTTGCCTAAGCCAAATTCTTTTTTTTTTTTTTTTTGTGGTACTGGGCTGAAACCCAGGGGCCTTTTACCTCCATGCTACACCTCCAGACCTATTTTATATTTTTATTTAGAAACAGGGTCTCGCTAAGTTACTGAGAGCCTCACTAAGTAGCTGAGGCTGGCTTCGAACCTGTGCGATCCTCCTGTCTCGGTCTCCCAAGCGTGGGGATTACAAGTGTGCACCCCCACGGCCAGCTTGCCTAAGACAAATTCATAAAAAATTACCTTATGTTTTCTTCTATATATTTTAAAGTTTCACTTATTTCATTTTGGTTTATAATCTACTTTGAATAATCATTCAACATCACTGTCATCCATCATCATTCTACATTCAACAATAGGGCACTGCCATTAGGCATATATATGCTTATAACTATTATATCATCTTAATGAATTCACATCTTTGTCACTATAGTCTTATTTGTCCATAGCAATATTACTTGTCTTAAAGTCTATTTTGTCTGATAGTAGTGCAATCACTATAACTTTTATATGGTTATGGTTTGCATAGGCATAGTATATTTTTCTATTATTTTACTTAAAACCTATTTGTAGTTTTGAATCTAAAGTATATCCCTTGGGTTGGGCGTGGTGGCGCATACTTGTAATCCCAGTACTTGGGAGGCTGAGACAGGAGGATGACACAGGTTCAAAGTCAGCCTCAGCTACTTAGTGGGGTCCTGTTTCCAAATAAAATATAAAATAGGTCTGGGCGTGTAGTCTGAAGGTAGAAAGCCTCTGGGTTCCACCCCCGGTACCACCAAAAAAAAAAAAAAAAAAAAAGAAAGAAAGCTGGGCCTGATGGTGCACGCTTGTAATCCTTGCACTTGGGAGGCGGAGACAGGAGGATTGTGCAGGTTTGAAGCCAGCCTCACTGGCTTAAGAGACCCTGTTTCAAAAAATATATATATGTATGTATATATATGTATATATCTGAGAGTGTAGCCCAGAGGTAGAAGGGTTCCATCCCCAGGACCACGAAAAAAAAAAAAATTGAAAAGAAAAAAGAAAGAAAAAAGTATATCCCTTGTAGGCAGCATAGCCAACCTTTTAAATTCAATCAGAATGAAGTGTTTAATCCATTTGTGTGTGTGTCTGCGTGTGTGTGTGTGTGTGTGTGTGTGTGTGCGCACGCATGCGGGCACGCTCCTGGGAACTGAAGCCAGGGGAATTTATTCTACCTAAGCTACACCTCCAGCCATATTTTTTTCTTTTTTTGTGGTACTGGAGATAGATCTCAGGGGCATTCTACCTCTGAGCTACATCCCCAGCCCTATTTTTCTTCTTATTTTAATAACAGGGTCTCACTAAATTGTGGAGGGCCTCACTAAATAGTTGAGGCTGGCTGCAAACTTGCCATCCTCCTGTCTCAGCCTCCCAAGTACAGGGATTACAAGCGTGTGCCACCATGCCCAGCCTGTTTAATCCATTTTTATTTGATGTAATTATAAATATGGTTAGCTGTGTAGGTCATATGCCTTTTTTTCTTTTTAGTTTGTTCCTCTTTTATTGTCTTGTGCTAAAAAGGTATTCTCTGACTTCCGGGAAGATGGCGACCGAGAAAAGCGGGGCTTAAGAGTCCCGCTAACAACTAATCTCCATTACCACAAAATCAGCGCCTTTCATAGCCAGAAAACACCAACACCAGAGAAACAAAAAAAATCACCAGGCTCCAGAGAGGAAGGGGACTCAGAACAAAGCTCAGAGCCAAAGGGGAGATACACTGGCCTCACACCTGAGGACGCGGCAGCAGCGCCTTATTGCCGGCGGCAGCAGCGAGTTCACCGGACGGCTACAGCGAGCCGAGGTGAGCCGCTGCGGAGCAGCCGGGTGGGATTTTTCGGTGCAGGGAGCATCTAAAGCTCCCAGTGGCTGAGCTCAGCACACGCTGCAGGGACTCAGAGCGGAGCTCAAAAACAGAGAACAAATACGCCAGCCTCACGGCCGAGGGCGTAGCAGCAGCGCCATATTGCCACCAGAAGCAGAAGCAGCAAATTCACCAAGTCCACTACAGTTCGATCTGCATACTCAACAACAGTGAGTCAAATTGCGGGCCCCAGAGGAGAAATCCCAGTACTGCACTCCCAGGGACTTGACCTAGTGGGGGAGTGGCGGTGGCAGAGATATCACACCATAGGAGAACATGCAACCTGGCACCCCCCATGGTCTAAAGCAGCCTCTATCGACTCCCTGGGTCTGAAACTCTGTGATACAACCCAGTAAAGGAGTAGTGGGGTCTGAGATACCACAGCCTCGAGATCCAGAGCACCTTAAGTGAAGTCATAGTGAGACAAGGGAAGAACCCAGAGAAGGCAAAAACTTCTGAAATCATGGGAAAGAGGAATAACAATGGAGCAATGAATGCCCACAACCCCACAACATCAGAACCCGATAAAACAGAAATTCAGAGATTTCTAGAAGATCAAATCAGGAAAATAACTGTAGAAATAATAGAGGTGTTTCGAAAAGAATTCAGAGAGAGCCAAAAAGAGATAAAGGATGCAATTAATGAGGTAAAGGCCTCAATTCAAAGTACAAACAACCGATTAGACCACATGGAGAATAGAATCTCGCTTTTAGAAGATGATCAATCCAAAAATGAATGCATAGTTTCTAATCTAGAAAAAAATATCCAACAGCAGAAATCTGACATTGAAGAAATATGGGCCCATTTTAAGAGAATAACCTAAGAATAATTGGAATAGAGGAGGGAAAAGAAGGTGAAAACAAAGGGATCAACAATATCTTCAAGGAAGTAATAGCAGAAAATTTTCCAAACGTAGAGCAAGAGGTCGATACAAAGGTCCAGGAAACTTATAGAACTCCCTTTAGACAGGATCGGAGAAGAGGATCCCCACGCCACATAATTGTCAGAATGACCAATGTGGAAGCCAAGCAGAGAATCTTAAAGGCAACAAAAACAAAGGGCCAAGTGACATTCAGAGGCAAGCCAATTAGAATCACTCCAGACTTCCCAAACCAAGTTATGAGAGCCAGAAGGGCTTGGAGTAACATATTCCAAACTCTGAAAGAAAACAACTTCCAGCCAAAAATTTCCTACCCAGCAAAACTTTCTATCAAATTAGATGGAGAAATAAGAAGCTTCCACGACAAACAGAAACTGAAGGAATTTATGTCTTCAAAACCAGCGCTAGAGAAAATACTCAAAGAGATTAACTACAAAGAAATAGGTAACACACACCAAAACCAGAGAAACAAGATTTTCCATCCAACAGACAACTAAGATTGGTTATCTGTGGAGATTCATTATTTATGTTAGTCTGTTACCTATCTCTAAATTGTATTATTTGCCTTTATTGTTGTTAATTTTTAGGATTTCTAGTTGGAATATTAATATACCTTCAGATATAGCATTTGGAAATATTTTATCCAATTCTATTAGTAACTTTTAACTCTGTTTACATTGTCTTTGGATATACAATATTTTTTTTATTTTTTAGGGAGTTTGTATACTCTTCTGTTGCCTGTGCCATTGAAATCATATCCAAGAAATCACTGCCAATTTCAATGTTGTGAGGTTTTATGACCCAGATTTTCTCCTAAAAGTTTATAGTCTTAAGATTTATATTTAGGTCTTTTATCTATTTTGAGTTAATATTTGTATATGGTGTTAGGTAAGGGTCCAATTTTATTCTTTTTCATGTAATTATTATTTTTCAACAATATTTAGTTAAAAGATTATTATTTTCCCCACCAAATGTTTGTGGAAACCTTGTCAAAAATAACTTGACAATATATGGAAGAATTTATCTCTAGGCTTTTATTTAACTCCAATGGTTTATATATCTGACTTTAGAACAGTACTACACTGTTTCAATTATTGTAGCTTTATATGGTTTGAAATCAGAAAATATATATCTTCTAGCTTTGTTCTTTTTCGAGATCGCTTTGGGTATCTAGAGTCTATATTCTATATTAGGATAGATTTTTTTTCTGAAAAATAAATATATAAATATATGATAGTTTCACCTAAAAAATAAGAAAAGGAAAAAATATTCTCTGGTAAGAAAGAAAGCAAAAAGAAATATTGAAATGTTATCTTTAAGTTATCAAAAGCTTGGTAACAGACAAATGAAACTGTTATGTGAGATTATCATTTTTAATTTTGGATAAATTGCTATAATACTAGATGTCAACCACTAAGCCAAGCATGGGAAGGAGGGATGGGGAGGGAATGGGGTAGGTATCGGGTGGGGGCTGACTAGGTGATGTGTGCATGTATGTCTACAAAAGTTTATATCCCACTATGATGTATGAATACAGTGCACCAATAAAAAATTTTAAAAAAAGGTATTCTCTGATGTAGAATCTTAATTCTGTTCATTTTTAATATATATAGTTCCATATATCTTTTTTCCTTTTTGGTACTAGGGAGTGAACCCAGGGGCATTCTACTTTTGAGCTATACCCCTGTCCTATTTTATTTTTTATTTTGAATCATGGTCTCAATAAGTTGCTGAGGTTGGCCTTAAACTGAGATCCTCCTATCTAAGTCTCCCAAACACTGGGATTATAAGTATTCTACCTCTGAGCTACATTCCCCAGACCTATTTTATTTTTTATTTGGAAACAGGGTCTCGCTAAATTGCTGAAAACCTCACTAAGTTGCTGAGGTTGATTTCGAACCTGCAATCCTCCTGTCTCAGCCTCCCAAGCAGTAGGATTATAAGTGTGCGCCACCACTCCTGGCTATGCTATTTAAAAAAAAACTTTTATTGGTGCATTATATTCTCACATCTTAATGTAAATAATGTTGATAGTGACATACATGCTGTGTCTCCCTCTCCCCCTCTTTCCCATAGAGTACAGAGATTGACATTGGTGTTTTCACATATGTACACATAGCTGATGGTAGCAACTGCTTCAATGAATTCACTCACTCTTCCCCATCCCCTTCTCCTATACCACCTCTGTGGGTCCACTGAGGTTTCTCCTCCATTGTCTGGAGTCCCACTTGTATCCCCATTGCTCCCTAGCTTCTGCATATTAGAGAACACATATGACTTCACTTTCTGTGACTGGTAATCTCACTTAACATAATGTTCTCCAGGTCCTTCCATTTTCCTGCAAAGGACATAATTTTGTTCATCTTAATTGCTAAGTAGAATTCCATTCTGTGGATATCTCATAATTGTGTAACCCATTCATCTGTTGATAGACACCTAGGTCAGTTCCATAATTTAGCTATTGTATATTGTGCTGCTATGAACATGGGTACGCATGGATTACTATAGTTCTCTGGGTTCAGTACCTTTGGAAAGATTTCCAGGAGTGACACTGAGCCAGCAGGCGACAGCAGGCTTGGGGAGAGGCCTCCCCAACAACAGTGGGGAGCTCCTCTTTAACAAGCAGCTGGAGTCCATGGGCATCCCCCAGCTGCACAGTCCAGTGAGGTCACCACTTAAGTCCATCCAGGCCACATTAACACCTTTTGCTATGAAATGTTCCCCTCAAATTCCTCACAAAACATACAGCAGCATTTTGGAACATCCTAACTAAAACACGTGGCAGACATTTCTTTGTATTCTTCATGAAATGTGTTTTGTCCCTTTTTTTATTACTAGTGTTTAAGTCATTTTTACTTGAATTAGATGGTGTCATTTAGTAAGGGTTTTTTTTAGTTCTTGTTTTTTTTTAAATCCAGATCTTTTTTCTACATGGGATAGTTTTCATTTTAACTGGCATGTCATTTGTACACAAAGAATTTAGCAAAATAATGCAATGCAGGAGGAGACAGAAGAAATGCACTAAGACAAGGAAATATTCTCATAGAACAATGATCAAAAATTTTGCCTTGAAATTTACACAGTGAGACTGTATATAATTGCATGAAAATATCTATTTTTTTCCTAAACCATTTTTCATTCATTAGTATTTTCAAGTTTTTAATACTGTACACATTTCTTAAAACACAGGATACCAGCAGCAACTAAAATGAATGCCAAATTTGGTACACATGTGTTATTTACCTCAAGGTAACAAAAGTATGTGGAGAACATTTACCACCCATAGTGCTTCACTGCATGCACTTCTATTTAGCCAGCGTTTATCATAGCAAACTATTCTTAAGACTCATTCATCGTTTATAAATGTTCTGGCATTCATTCTTTACAGTAAAATGTTAATACATCACATCTTATTTATTTTAGCAAATCAGCATATTTTCTGTATTTAGTCGTAAACGTTAACTTAGTTTTAAAATTTATTTGCAATTACACTTCCCATTTGGTGCTGTGGTTTGCTGCCTGCCTGGCTGAGCGTATGATTCCAGCTCATCCTAAGGCTGTCCACGTACTTCATTTACTTAAGTGCTCATTTTAAGTAAAGTGCTCATTGTGTACAGGAATTTGTATTTTGGAGGTGCTTGATCTATCTTCAAAGAAAATTAGGAATTACTTTATTATTAAATGCTCCTAGAAGTCTTAATTGTGTTTATTTAAAAAAAACGGTAATGTTAGACTTGTGTGCATGGAAGTAATTAAGGGTACATCATTATTGTAGTTTAAAGTTGTACATGATAAGACATTGCTTGTTTTACTGTATGTTTTTACCAAATGATCTAGTCCCCACCCTGAGGCAAGCATGAATAAAACTAGGTTAAATGTCGCATGTGGCATCACAGTCTTCTAGAATTTGTTTCATCTATTTTGTTTTACTGAAAACTGTCTGTATCTTTGGCTATCCTGTTTGAAGGAAAAGGACAAATAAAACATGGCCAGAAAACAGAAAAAAAAAGATTTCCAGGAGTGGTATAGCTGAACACTACTATTAATTGATAATTAATTTCAAGTTTGTCATGGTGGCGAACGCTTGAAATCCCAGCGTTTGGAAGGCTGAGACCGGAGGATCTCAATCTGTGCACAGCCTCAGCTACTTAGGGAGGCCCTCCAAAACCCAGTGAGACCCTGTTTCAAAATAAAGAATAAAAAATAGGGTTGGGGGTGTAGGTTGGAGGTAGAATTTCCCTGGGTTCCATTCCCAGTACCACCAAAAACACTTTTTTTCTTGCAAGGGAAGCTTAGAGGAATAAACCTTTTGGTTCTCTCAAGATCTATTTATTTAGCCGGGTGTGGTGGCACACGTCGTAATCCCCACACTTGGGAGGCGGAGACAGGAGGATCCTGCGGGTTCAAAGCCAGCCTCACTGGCTTAAGAGACCCTGTTTCCAAATAAAAATGTAAAAATAGGTCTGGGAGTGTATCCCGAAGGTAGAAGGGTTTCCAGGAACCCCAGTACCACCAAAAAAAAAAAAAAAAAAATAGGGCTGAGGATGCAGTTCAGAGATAGAATGCTCCTGGAAGTTCCATCCTTAGTACCCCCCAAAAAATCTATTTATTTCACCTTGTTTTTATTTTCAAAGTTCTATTAAAATAAATTAACATGCTACATAATTCTTCTATTAAAAGTATACAATTCAGCTGGGTATGGTGGTGCACGCCTGTAATCCCAGTACTTGGGAGGCTGAGATAGGATCAGAGGCCAGCCTCAGCAATTTAGCGAAGTTCTCAACAACTTAGCAAGACCCTGTTTCCAAGAAAAAAATTAAAAATTAGAGATGGGGGTATAGTTCAGAGGTAGAATTTCCCTAGGTTCAACCCCCAGCACCACATATGCACACAAAAGTCTCTACCCATCAGCAAACAGTCTACAACTATTCCTTCCTCACCTCTATTCTTTGTATGCATGGATTTGCCTATTTTGAATATTTCATATAAATAGAATCATACACGGTCTTTTGGGATTGGTTCTACTTAGCCTATTGTTGTCAAGGTTCATCTCCATGCTATAAGGAAAATTAATATCAATTCAATTTTATACTTTGTAATATTCTATTGTACAGATATATAATATTTTGCTTACCCATTCACTAGCTGATGGACATTTGGGTTTTTCCCATTTTTAGGCCATTGTGAAAAATTCCATATGAATATTTCTAAACATGCTTTTGTGTGGATATGTATCTATGTTGCCATCAGCAAATGCATGAGGATTTCAAATTTTGCAAATTCTTGCCAACACTAGTTGGTCTTATTGGTTTTAGCCACTATAATGGATACAAAATAATTTATCATTGTGGTTTTAATTTGCATTTCCCTAATGACTAATGGATAACAATTATCATTTTTTCATGTGCTTTTTGCACACATGCACATCTTCTTTGCAGATATGTTTACTGAAATCTTTTGCTGGCAGGTAACAATTATGTACCCTATAATTCAAAAAGCTAGAAGAAAAAATTTTAATTTTTTTTACCAAAACCTAATGATAGCTATTTGAGGAAATAGACAAGTTTAACCTGAGTTAAACATTACATAAGAATAATCCTTATCGACTTCCGGGAAGATGGCGACTGAGAAAAGCGGGGCTTAAGAGCCCCGCTAACAACAAATATCCATTACTACAAAATCAGCGCCTTTCAAAGCCAGAAAACAACATCACCAGAGAAACAAAAAAAATCACCAGGCTCCAGAGAGAAAGCGGACTGAGAACAGAGCCACAGAGGTGATCCTCACGCCCGAGGACGTGGCAGCAGCGCCATACTGCCGGCGGCATCGGCGAATTCACGGGACGGCCACAGCAAGCCGAGGGGAGCCGCTGCGGAACAGCCAGGCGGGATTTCTCGGCGCAGAGGACATCTAAAGCTCCCAGTGTCTGAGCTCAGCACACGCTGCAGGGATTCAGAGTGGAAATCAAAACCAAGAAAAAAAAAAACGCCAGCCCAACAGCCGAGGGCGTAGCAGCGGCGCCATATTGCCACCAGCGGCAGCAGCAGAGAATTCACTACAGCTACATCTGCGTACTCAAGAACAGTGAGTCAAATTGCGGGCCACAGAGGAGAAATCCCAGTACTGTACTCACTGGGACTTGACCCAGTGGGAGAGGGGCGGTGGCAGTGATATCACACCATAGGAGAACGTGCAACCTGGCACCCCACACAGTCTAAAGCAGCCTCTATCGACTCTCTGGGTCGGAGACTCTGTGATACAACCCAGTAAAGGAGTAGTGGGGTCTGAGATACTACTGACTCGAGATCCAGAACACCTTAAGGGAAGTCATAGTGACCCAAGGGAAGAACCCAGAGAAGGCACAAACTTCCGAAATCATGGGAAAGAGGAATAATACTGGAGCAATGAATGCTCACAACCCCACAACATCAGAACCTGATAAAACAGAAAATCAGAGATTTCTAGAAGATCAAATCAGGAAAATAACTGTAGAAATAATAGAGGTGCTTCGAAAAGAACTCAGAGAGAGCCAAAAAGAGATAAAGGATGCAATTAATGAAGTAAAGGCCTCAATTCAAAGCACAAACAACCGATTAGAACACATGGAGAACAGAATCTCGCTCTTAGAAGATGATCATTCCAAAAATGAACGCATAGTTTCTAATCTAGGAAAAAATATCCAACAGCAGGAATCTGATATTGAAGAAATATGGGCCCATTTTAAGAGAATAACCTAAGAATAATTGGAATAGAGGAGGGAAAAGAAAGTGAAACCAAAGGGATCAACAATCTCTTCAAGGAAGTAATAGCAGAAAATTTTCCAGACATAGAGCAAGAGGTCGATACGCAGGTCCAGGAAACTTATAGAACTCCCTTTAGACAGGATCGGAGAAGAGGATCCCCACGCAACATAATTGTCAAAATGACCAAATGTGGAAGCCAAGCAGAGAATCTTAAAGGCAACAAAAGCAAAGGGCCAAGTGACATTCAGAGGCAAACCAATTAGAATCACTCCAGACTTCCCAAACCAAGTTATGAGAGCCAGAAGGGCTTGGAGTAATATATTCCCAATTTTGAAAGAAAACAACTTCCAGCCAAAAATTTCCTACCCAGCAAAACTTTCTATCAAATTAGATGGAGAAATAAGAAGCTTCCACGACAAACAGAAACTGAAGGAATTTATGTCTTCAAAACCAGCACTAGAGAAAATACTCAAAGAGATTAACTACAAAGAAGAAATAGGTAACACACATCAGAACTAGAGAAACAAGATTTTCCATCCAACAGACAACTAAGATTGGTTATCTGTGGAGATTCACTATTTATGTTAGTCTGTTACCTATCTCTAAAGGGTATTGTTTGCCTTTATTGTTGTTAATTTTTAGGATTTCTAGTTGGAATATTCATATACCTTCAGATATAGCATTTGGAAATATTTTATCCCATTCTATTAGTAACTGTTAACTCTGTTTACATTGTCTTTGGATATACAATATGTTTTTTATTTTTTAGGGAGTTTGTATACTCTTCTGTTGCCTGTGCCATTGAAATCATAACCAAGAAATCACTGCCAATTTCAATGTTGTGAGGTTTTATGACCCAGATTTTCTCCTAAAAGTTTATAGTCTTAAGATTTATATTTAGGTCTTTTATCTATTTTGAGTTAATATTTGTATATGGGATTAGGTCAGGGTCCAATTTTATTCTTTTCCATGTAATTATTATTTTTCAACAATATTTAGTTAAAAGATTATTATTTCTACCACCAAATGTTTGTGGAAACCTTGTCAAAAATAACTTGACAATATAGGGAAGAATTTAGGTCTAGGCTTTTATTTAACTCCAATGGTTTATATATCTGCCTTTAGAATAGTACTACACTGTTTCAATTATTGTAGCTTTATATGGTTTGAAATCAGAAAATATATATCTTCTAGCTTTGTTCTTTTTCAAGATCGTTGTGGGTACCTAGAGTCCATATTCAATATTAGGATAGATTTTTTTTCTGAAAAATAAATATATAAATATATGATAGTTTCACCTAAAAAATAGAAAAAAATAGATTCTCTGGTAAGAAAGAAAGCAAAAAGAAATATTGAAATGTTATCTTTAAGTCATCAAAAGCTTGGTATCAGACAAATGAAACTGTTATGTGAGATTATCATTTTTAATTTTGGATAAATTGCTATAATACTAGATGTCAACTACTAAGCCAAGCATAGGAGGGGGGGATAGAGAGAGAACGGGGTGGGGATCGGGTGGGGACTGACTGGGCAATGTGTGCATGTATGTCTACAAAAGTATGTATCCCACTATGATGTATGAATACAGTGCATCAATTAAAAATAAATATGAAAAAAAACATTACATAATATATACATATACCAAAATGTGTCATGGCACCCTATTATTATTTTTTTGTGTGTGGTACTGGGGTTCCTGGAAGCCCTTCTACCTCTGGGCTACACTCCCAGACCTATTTTATACTTTTTATTTGGAAACAGGGTCTCTTAAGCCAGCGCGGCTGGCTTCAAACCAGTGCTATCCTTCTGTCTCCGCCTCCCAAGCGCAGGGATTACAAGTGTACGCCATCACGCCCGGCTATGGCACCCTATTATTATGTACAATTTTTATGGGGAAGTTTTTGGTAGTGGGCATTGAATTCAGGGGCATTCTACCTCTGTACTCCTCAGGCCCTAGTCCTTTTTATGTTTTGCCTTGAAACAAAGTCTCACTAGGTTGCTGAGAGTCTCATTAAATTTCTGAGGCTGGTCATGAACCTATGATACTCCTGTTTCAGCCTGGGACTACAGGCACATAGTATGCTCTCACACCTTGCTCCTTATTTATTTATTTATTACTAGTATTATTTTTTGTGGTGGTATTAGGGATTGAACCCAGGAGTATGCAACCTTTGAGCTACACCCCCAGTTCTGTTTTATTTTTTATTTAGAAACAAGGTCTCCCTAAACTGATGTAAGCCTCACTGAGTTGCTGGGGCTGTTTTCAAATCTGTGATCCTCCTGTCTCAGTCTCCTAAATCCTGGGATTACAAGTGTGTACCACCATGCCCGGCTCCTTTTTATTTTTTATTTGAAAGCAGGGTCTTGCTAAGTTGCTGAGGGTCTAAGTTGTTGATTTTGGCCTCAAACCTGTGATCCTCCTGTCTCAGCCTCCCAAGTACTGGAATTACACGCCTGTGCCACTGTGCTTGGCTTGAAAATATTTTTTTTCTGTTCCTACTTTTCTCCTCTTCTTCTTGTACTACTACCCTTGTATCTATATTGTTTCACTTAATGGTGTCACTTATTTCTCTAAAGTTTTGCTTATTTTTAATTCTTTGTTCTCCAGATCACATAATCTCTATTGATCTGTCTTTAATTTTCTGTTTCTTTTGTCTGCTAGCTCAAATCTACTGTTGATCTCCAGGAAATTTGTCATTTCACTTACTGTATTTTTCTTTTTAAAAATTATCTTTATTTCTTATACTGGAGATTGAACTCAGGGACATACTACCTACAAGATGTACCCCTAGTCCATTTATTTATTTATTTATTCATTTATTTATATATAACAAAGGGTCTCACTAATTTTCGAGTCTGTCCTTGAACCTGCAATCCTCCTGTCTCAGCCTTCCAAGTACTAGGATTTCAAGTGTGTATCTCAAAGCACAGTTACTGTATTTTCTACTCCAGAAGATATACTTGGTGTTTGTTTTGGTAGTAGGGGCATTTGAACCCAGGGGCATTCTACCTCTGAGCCACACCCCAGTCCTTTTTATTTTGAAACAGGGTTTTGCTAAATTGCTGAGGCTGGCTGAAAATCTGTGATCTTTCTGTCTCTGCCTCCCAAGTACTGGGATTATAGGTGTCTGCCACCACACCTGACCACTTGGTTCTTATTAATAGTATCTCTCTTCTTTTGCTTGTGGTACTGGAGACTGAACACAGGAGTGTTTT
This sequence comes from Muscardinus avellanarius, assembly GCF_963383645.1. NCBI lineage: Eukaryota > Metazoa > Chordata > Mammalia > Rodentia > Gliridae > Muscardinus > Muscardinus avellanarius. The sequence goes on from NC_137792.1 coordinate 46,012,769, forward strand.
ACCTCTGAGCCTCATCTAATACCTTTATTTTGAAACATGGTCCTGCTAAATTACTGCACACTGGCCTCTAACCTATGATCTTCCTGCCTCAGCCTCCCAAATACAGGGATTACAAGCATGTGTCACCATGGCCAGTCAAAACTGGATATTTCAGATAATGTACTATAGCAACTCTCCAGCCCAGTAATGGTCAGTGCTGTTGCTTGGCTGTTCTGCTGCCTGTGATAATTCTGTGAAGTCTATTTCCTATGCAGGCGGCATTTCAGCCTTGCATGTTACAGAGGCTTTCTCTTGTGCCGATGAGTCTCAGTGTGGTTTAAAATGCTTTGAAGTTTTGCCCTAAGTCCTGTCCTGATCTAGTGAATTTAAACACCTTTCCTGACCCAAAGTTGACTGATTCCAGGAGGCCTGTTTCTTTCTGAGACTTAGAAATTCCTCTGCCATTTTGCTGCTATCATGGAGCTACCAGACTCCCTTTGTTGCTCATCATCACGTTCTCTATTGCTTTCCCTTGCTCTTAGGTATGAGGTTCTGTGTGCTTTGCTCTAAATAGCCAGTCTCTTTGTCCTCATGGCTTGCTTTTCCTGTGAGAACTCCAGGTTGTTTTACTAGCGCTAAGGGTGCTGTTCTGAGAGTGTTAAGTGACTTCTGCTCTCCCAGTGGGCGCTGAGGGTTGGGGTGCAGTGGAGTTGGGCTGCCCCTGTTCTTTCTGGCTTACCCAGTGTAGAAACTCCTTTCTACATATGTGTTGGCCTGAGATGACTGGGGATCCAAATATTCTCAGCTTGTTGTCCTTGGACTAGAGCTTCTGCCTATAAGTAGGGGGCAGATGGCTGGTCCTCTTGGACACACTCACCTGAACATCGGCCTGGGGTTAATGAAAATGGCAGTCTGCCCCTCCCAGGGTAAAAGAGCCCAAAAATGGGAGCTGGAAGAGATAGAATCCATATCTTTTTGGCCATTCATTTCTGAAACAGACCTACTGTAATATTAGAGATGAGATTAACGAGATGGATCTTGATTCAAATGCTACAGCCCCTTGCTATTTTTTATCCAGATTTAGTGTATTCACTCATTATTTCTCTGTCTCTATCCCTCTCTTCTGAAACCTGCACTTCTATTTTATTTCCAACAGAAAAAAAAAGTCTATAAAATTTTGGTTCCTTTCTTCTTTACTTCTACGATTCAAACAGGAATATTTTCATTTTACTCAAGTAAAAACAAAAGTACCTATCTAATGTGAAAACTAAATATTTCACTAATTAATAGGGTTTGGATTGAATTAGGTATATACTCCACTATTTCTTAGGAACAATAAGTCATCTTTCACATGTAACTTTTTTATTTATATACGCAACTATGTAATGTTCTCCCACATTTAGCAATGAATATACAACAGTGCGATTTATAAGTTGAGTGTGATGGCACACACCTGTTATCTCAGTTCTTGAGGGGCTGAGGCAGGAGGATTACAGGTTCAAGAACAGTCTCGGCAACTTATAGAGAATGTTATCAAGTCAGTGAGACCCTGTTTCAAACTAAAAAATGAAAAGGACTGGGGTACAGCTGAGAGGTAGAATGCCCCTAGGTTCCATCCCCAGTAACAACAAAAAAAAAACTTAAAATGGATGCTTTCCAAGATCACATAAAAATTAGGGTACAAATTTAAAAACTTCAAAGCTGGGCATGGTGGCACATGCTTGTAATCCCAGCATTTGGGAGGCTGAGAAAGGAGGATCCAAGTTCGTGGACAGCCTCAGCTGCTACTTAGTGAGGCTCTTTGCAACTCAGTGAGAGACCCTATTTCAAAATAAAGAATAAAAAATAAGGCTGGGGGGTGTAGCTCAGAGGTAGAATGCCCCTGGGTTCCATCCCCAGTTCTGCAAATAAATAAATATAAAAATAAAAACTTCAAAAACTGAAGTCTGAACAACACTGGGTCCACTTGTAGTCATGCTGTTGTCCTGCTTCTTCAGTCTCCACTTAGCCTCCTCTGGGCAGACTGTGACCTGCTAAACAGCTCGAGCAGGAAAATGACTCCTGAAATACAGCTGGCGGACTTCACGGACCCAAGTCATTTATGTCAGCCAGCACAACAGCTGTTTCCTCACATGACTGACTTTCAGAATTCACACACACACACACACACACACACACACACACACACACACACACACCACACATTTGGAAGAGCTTGCTCGGCTTCTCTCTCTCTGCTTTCCCTCCCAGCACATGTGTTCCACCTGAAGTGACCAGGCCCATGTGCTGACTGGAAGTGGCCTTGTGCACTAGCACAGCTTGGCTGCGGGGACCAATGGCCCTGGGGCCTTTGTAGTGTGACCACCTTCGTGGTCCTTTCCTCTGAGTGCCCCTTTGGGAGAAGAAACCCCTAATCCAGCCCTGGTCCAGTCTCTTAGTGGACTTTTTTTTTTTGCAGTACTAGGGATGGAACTCAGGGGCATTCTACCTCTGAGCTACAACCCTAGCCCTATTTTTTATTCTTTATTTTGAAACAGGGTCTCACTAAGTTGCAGCAATCACACTAAGTAGCTAAAGCTGGCCACGAACCCACGCTCTTCATGTCTCAGGCTCCCAAGTACTGGGATATAAGTGTGGGCCATCACGCCTAGCTCTCTTAGTAGACTTTTTGAGTGTGTGTTTCTCCGTTTGCTCTAAGTCAGTAGGACAGACTCCAGAAAGATTACATTATTTCTGTTATCATTTTTACCTGTTAAATTGAATTTTTTTAAGAGAGGGTTTGCCTGTCAACTTACTTTGCCTTTGGGAAGGCTTATCCCTTTCCTTCCATTCTTGTTGTGGTAAAATAAGCATAAAATAAAATTCACCGCCTTAACCATTTTCAAGTGGACAGCTCAGTAACATTAGGTAGAGGCACATTATGCTGTAATCATCACCACCATCCATCTCCAGAACTTCTTCTTCCTAACCTGAAATTTGTACCTATTAAACAATAACTCCTTTTCCCCCTTAGCAAACTACAATAACCTTCCTTTTGTCCCTCCCTGCCTATCTGTAGATTGAACCCAGGGGCATTCTACCCCCAAGCTATAATTCCAGCCCTTTTTATTTTGAAACATAATCTCCTTAAGTTGCTTAGGCTGGCCTCCAAACTTTGATCCTCCTGACTCAGCCTCCCAAGTACTGAAGTTACAGGCATGCACCACCATACCAGGCAACACCAATTTATTTTCTATCTCTATGAAGTTGACTACATTAGGTATTCTATATAAGTGGAATCATACAATATTTGTCATTTTATGACAAGTTTATTACACTTAGCATAATGTCTTCATGGTTCATGCATGTTGTAGCACGTACCAGAATTTTCTTCCCTTTTTAAGGTTGAATAATATTTCATCATATATTCAAAAGGTATTATACCACCTTTTGTTTATCCACTCATACATCAATAAAAATTTGGGTTGCCTGCACCACTTTACCATTTGGGTTTATCTATCTGTTCACTTGTATAGAATGAGTTCTTTACCTCTTGCGGTTTTCAAGACTGTCTTTTAGTTATCTATGTATGTGTGGATTTTAGAGTTTATACTACTTCAAGCTTGTTCATCGTGGCTATCTAGGATTTGACAAATTTGGGAACTTCTCAAACATTATTTCTTCAAATAATTTTTGCAACTGTCATCCTCTATCCTGGAATTCCTATTATGCATATGTTGGCAAGTGTGAGAATGTCCTACAGGTCTCTTAAACTCTGTTGATTTTTTTTTTCACTCTGATCTTTAGACTGGATAATCTCTATCAATCTATCTTCAAGTTCACTGATTTTCTTTCCTCTAATAATTCAGAACTGCTATTGATCCCCTCAAGTTTCCTAGTAATTACATTTTTTCACCTCCAGAATATCATTTGATTTTTCTTATAATTTGAGTCTTTCCTACCCTTCTCTAGTTGATAAATAATTGTTGGCATACTTCCTTCTTAACCTTCCTTGCTTCCCTCTCTCTATCCTCTCTTCTCCTTTTCATTCCTTCCTTCTTTTCTTCATGCTAGGGACTGAACCCAGGGCCTCATACAAGCTAAGCTATACCTGATTTATACCCCTAGCCCCCTTCGATTCTTTACATATGATTTCCTTCAGTTCTTTGAATATATTTATAGTAGCTGAGGCTGGCTTTGAACCTGCGTGATCCTCCTGTCTCAGCCTCCCAAGTGCAGGGATTATAAGCGTGCACCACCACGCCCAGCTTATAGTAGATGAATAAAAGTCTTTATTGACTGTGTCTCAACAATCCCTCAGAGAATTTCTATTGACTAATGTTTTTCTTTGTATAAGCTACATATTATTGTTTCTTTGCAAGTCTTGCAATTTCTTGTTGGAATCGGGATATTTTGATAATGTACTGTAACAACTGGATCCCTTCCTCCAGAACTGACTCCTGAAATACAGTTGGCTAACTTCATGGTCCCAAGTCATTTATGCCAGCCACCACAACAGCTGTTTCCTCACATGACTGACTTTCAGAATTCCCCTTCCCCCCAAAAAATACACACCTTTGGGAGAGCTTGCTCAGCTTCTTCTCTCTCTGCTTTCCCTCCTGGCACATGCGTTCCACCTGAAGTGACCGGGCCCATGTGTTGACTGGAAGTGGCCCTGTGCTACTTTTTGTTAATTTGGTAAGTGATTAATCTGGATTAATTTTAGAGATTATCTCCACTGCAAGGTATGGCCAAGGATGCTCCTTATTTTGGTACTAAGAATTGAACCCAGGGACATACCCCCAGCCCTTTTTATTTTACTTTGAAACGGGGTATTGTTAAGTTGCTAAGAGTCTCACTAAGTTGCTGAGGCTGGCTATGAACCTGTGATTCTCCTGTCTCAGTCTCCAAGGTACTAGAATTACAGATGTGCACCACTACTCTTGACTGCTGTTGTTCTTTTGAAATTTTCTAAGCTATTCTTGCTCATTTGCTTTTACTGATGGACTTTAGGATGATTCTGTCGAGTGAATGAAAACTAGTTTACAAATATTTTCACTTTCTATTTATCACTGTTGCACATGGTTAACCCAAATGACCTAGGCAGGGAGTGAATCCAGCGTAGCTACTGTTTCCTTGCTCTGTTGTTGGGACAGGGTCTTACAATGTTGCCCAGACTGGCTTCGAACTTGTGATCCTCCTGCCTCAAAAATCTGAGTAGCTTGGATACAGGTGTGTGCCATCATGCCCAACAATTCCAACAATCCAGTGCTTCTTTTTTTTCTTTCTTTAACTGCAGTAAGTATTGAACCCAGGGGTGCTTTACAACTAAGCTATAACCCATAGCCCAGTCTTACCTGTTTTTTCTAGTACTAGAGATTGAACCCAGGGCATTCTACCAGCCCTTTTTTATTTTTTATTTTGAAATGGTCTGGCTAAGTTGCTGAGGCTGGCCTCAAACCTGTGATCCTTCTATCTCAGCCTCCCACGTACTGGAATTATAGGTATGTGCCACCACCCCCAACTTCTACTTAGTTGTCTTTAAACACAAAGGAGTTTGGAGTTGGAGAGCACCCTTTCTAGTTATATCATCTTTGTGAGTCACCGTTCCTTGAGCTTGTGTCTTCATTTATGTGTAGAGATAAATGAGATCTAATTTTCAGCACTATTATAAGAATTAGGAACATCACAGATGGAGATATGGCTTAGCCACTGCCAGCTACATAATAGGTAATTTTATAGTACCTGTTCTTGATGGTTTGCTGAGCATGGGGTTACTGATTTGTATAGAGCAATTTCACCCTGTACTGAATGACTCAAGATGCTGCCTCTTTGTGGGTCTTTCAAAAATGTAATCTTTCTGTCTTTTTCCTTGCTTTTAGGCTGAAGGATATGGTTTATCACTGTTGTCGCTAGGGCTGGTTCTAAGAGTAGCTCCTACTTTCTGTCTTACCTGCCTCACAAGCTAATGATTTGGATTTGTTATACGCTGGAAAATCAGATGACCTAACTGAGAAATGTGTTTAAGATAGATATGTTGAGAAGGAGGTTATAGGGTTCTCTTCAAAGGAAATAAGTAGATAGACTCTGTTAGACTAGCCAAAGGCAGTCCTTCTGATTTTAATTATAGCTATTCTTGGGCCATTTTAGTTATTCTCCTGTTCTTGGATATATTCAGTATAATCTGGACAACTAAATGAGTGGAAAAGTGAACTGTTATTACACAGTTTAGAAAAAATAAAACATGCAATTCCAGTGTTAATATGGGACAATGGAAGGCTGTGGCCCAGGGACACATTAGAAATTAGAAAGATTAAATCCTTATCAATTCCTTATTCTTGTGTGTGTAAATACGTGCATATTCATGATAGTGGGGATTGAACCCATAAGTACTTTAACTACTGAACTAGCCCCCCACCCCTTTTTGAAACAGGGTCTTGTAAGTAGGTGAGGTTGGCCTAAAACCTGTGATGCACCTGTCTCAGCTTCCCAAGTGCTGGCATTATAGTCGTACACCACGTGCCCAGCCTTATTCATTATTCTTACTGGAAAAACTTCATAAGTTACCAGCTTAATTGTAGATGGGGTTAGAAAATTAATATATATTGAGTATATATTATGTGGCACAGCCACTGTATGTATCATCTCCAGGCTCAAACAGCTCTGAGAAATAAGAATTATTATGTCTATTTGTTTTTTGGGGGGTTAGTACTGGGAATTGAAACCAGGGATATTCTACAGCCCCAGCCCCCTTTTTTTTTGGTGATACTGGGGGTGGAACCCAAAGGCTTTCTACCTCCGGGCTACACTCCCAGACCTATTTTATATTTTATTTGGAAACAGGGTCTCGCTAAGTTGCTGACCATTAAATAGTTGAGTCTGGCTTTGAACCTGCGCAATCCTTCTGTCTCAGCCTCCCAAGTGCAGGGATTACAAGCGTGCGCCACCATGCCCGGCCCTTTTTTTTTTGTTTTAAAATGGTCTCACTAGGCCAGGCGTGGTGGCGCACGCTTGTAATCCCAGCATTCGGGAGGCTGAGACCGGAGGATCACGGTTTGCGGACAGCCTCAGCTACTTAGTGAGGCCCTCTGCAACTCAGTGAGACCCGGCTTCAAAATAAAGAATAAAAAATAGGGCAAGAGGTGTAGCTTGGAGGTCGAATGCCCCTGGGTTCCACCCCCAGACCCACAAATAAATAAATAAATAAAATGGTCTCACTAATTTGCTGATGCTGGGCTTGAACCTACATACCTCCTGTCTCAGACTCACAAATACTGGGATTACAGGTATGCATTACTATGCCTGACTTATTATACCCATTTGTTTTGGTTTGGATCTGAAATGTCCCCAAAGGACAAGTGCTAATGGCTTGGTTCTCTGTCTGGTGTTATTGGGAGGTGGTGGGAATCCCAGGAAGTGGGGGCTAGTTGAAGTAGGGCACTTAGTGTCTCTTTCCTCTTCTGTCTGCAGGTGAGCAGCTGTGTTCTTCCAAGCCCTCCCTAGCATGATGTTCTGCCTCATCACTGGCCTAGCCTAGAAACAATGGAGCCAAATGACCATGGACTGAAACTGAAACCATGAGCCCAAACTAATCTTTCCTCCTTTAAGTTCTTCTTTTCAGCTATTACATGATGGCAATGGAAAGCTGACTAATACACCACTTATGAGAGAAAAAAAACATATTCAGAAAGACTAACGTGACTCATCCATGTTGAAAAGTGCTAGAAACAGAAAGACAATTCAAACTAAGTTCTGCCCAGTTTAAAGTCCAGGGCTCTACAGCCCTCAGGTGACTTGTAGGGCCTGACCTCTGCTTGGCACAAACACTACCTCTATATCAGCAAATACACAATGAGAAAGTGTCTTAGAAAACAGAACGCCATCCATAATTATAACTATATATAAACTACTTAGGAGTTAATTTAAATTGTAGACTTCCATAAAAAACTAATTATACTAAGACATAAAAGAAGAAACTGGAATAAAAGAGAGAGGTAAACTATGATCTTGGGATGGGAATACTTAACATTAAAATGATATCGGCTGGACATGGTGGTGTATGCTTGTAATCCCAGTACTTGGGAGAAGGATCGTAGGTTCGTGGCCAGCCTTGGCTACTTAGTGAGACCCTCTGCAACTTAGTGAGACTCTGTCTTAAAGAATAAAAAAGAGGGCTGGGGGTGTAGCTCGGAGGTAGAATGTCCCTAGGTTCAATCTCCAGTTCCACAAAAACAATAAAAATAAAATAAGATAAATAAAATAAATGATATTGATGCACCCCAACTTAATCTTCAGATTCAATTTGATGTAAAAATTCTAACAATATTTTGTGGAAACTGGAATGATTCTAAATTTTACATGGTATAAATGACTGTTTATTTAGTAGTGCTGGATGGAACCCAGAGCCATTCTACTTTTGAGCTACACCCCCAGCCCATTTTATATTCTAAGTTGCTGAAGCTGTCTTTGAACCTGTGATCCTCCTGTCTCAGCCTCCTAAGTACTCCTAAGTACTGGAGTACATGGAGCCACCATGCCCAGCTAGTATAAAGGTTTACAAGATGAAAGAACATTAATAGAATTCTGAAACAAGAAATGCTGAGTATAGCCTTGCCTTACTTGATATTAAATTATAACCCCTTAGTAATTAAAACAATGTGACATTGATGAAGGATCAAATTGGTAATGAAACAAAATAGAACCTATGAATATGTTCACATATATATGTATGTATATGTATATATATATGTGTATATATATATATATATATACACACACACACACACACACACACACACACACACACACACACGTACATATTGGTACAGTGGAAGGTAGTAAATAAGTCAATGGAGAAAAAGGGATCATTCAATAAATTCAACTGGGGAACTGGCGTATTATATACAGAAAATAAAGTTAACACCATTTTCCCAAACATGCAAAAAACAATTACCCACTTTAATTATCTCTGAAGCTGGGTGTGGTAGGGCATGCTTGCAATTCCAGTACTTGGGAAGCTGAGACAGGAAGATTGCAGGTTCATGGCCAGCTTCAGGATCTTTGTGAGGCCCTTTACAACTTAGTGAGACCCTGTTTCAAAATAAAAATAAAATAGGGCTGGGGGTATAGCTTGGAGATAGAAAGCCCCTGGGGTTCAATCCCCAGTACCACATAAGTAAATAAATAAATATCTGACATGAAAAAATTATATGATTATAAAAAATGTAGAAAAATATCTTTATGACCTAGGGATAGTGGTAACTTTGTTAAATGAGGCACCAAAGTACAAAATGGATGGATGTGACAAAACAAAAATAAATGCTTCTTAATGAGGAATAAAATATATTGATATCTGCAGATTACTTGGAAATTAATAAAAAAGGATGGGTACACAGAGAACTAGAGACAAGATACATAGATGTTTCTATGGGATAAAGCTAGTATTAGTAATATATTCATTTTAGAACCCAGGTAATTATTTTCCAGCTTTTCTGCATGTATTAAATTATAGCAATAAAAGGATAGTAAAAATGAAATACTTCTGTTAAGCAAAGTATATAATACATAAAATTTAAATGAAATTACCAACTGGAAAAGATATTTCTCACACATGAACACACACACATACATGCTAACCCATACAAATATTAAAGACAAGACAGGAGTGGTAGCACACACCTTGGGAGGCTAAGACAGGAGGAACACAGGGTTTTTGGGGGGTTTTTTAGGTACTGGTGATAGAACTCAGGGGCATTCTACCCCTGAGTGACATCCCCAGCCCTACTTTTTATTCTTTATTTTTGAAACAGGGTCTTCCTGAGTTGCAAAGGGCCTCACTAAGTAGCTGAGGCCATCCACGAATTTTGATCTTCCTGTCTTAGCCTCCTCTTACAAGTGTGCGTCACCATGCCTGGCTAGAAACACAGGTTTGAAACCAATCTCAGCAACTTAGTGAGACCCTGTTTCAAAAAATAAAATAAAATCAGGCTGGAGATGTAGCTCAGAGGTAGAATGCCTCTGGATTGAATTTCTAGTACCAACAACAACAGCAAAGATATTTGCTGTATATAGTATGAGGAACTTTTGTAATCAACAAGAAAAAAACAAATACTATAAGAGAAAGTTTACAAAATAAGTCAATAAGTGCTTCAGAAAACGAGAAAATCAAATGGCTCATAAACACAAACAACAAATGCTGGAAAGGGTGTGGAGAAGTAGGAACTCTAAAATATTGTTGGTGGGATTGAAAATTAGTGCAACCACTTTGGAAAACAGTATGGAGAATCCTCAGAAGAATGGGAATAAATCTACCATTTGATCCAGCAATACCACTTCTGAGTATCTACCCAAAAGAAAGGAAACCAAACTACCAAACTAATGCATGTGTATCTGTGTTCATAGCTGCACAATTCACCATAGCCAAACTATGGAACCAGCCAAGATGTCCATCAACAGATGAATGGATTACAAAACTGTGGGATATGTACACAATGGAATTTTACTCAGCCATAAACACACACACAATTACATCATTTTCAGAGAAATATATGGAACTGGAAGACATTATGCTAAGCAAGATTAGTCAGTCAAACAAATAAGAAATCGGATGCATTCCCTAATATGTGAAAGCTAAGGAGAAATAGGTCATAGGAGGAACTCTAGATGGAAAAGAAAATCCTATAGAGGAGCAAACAAGACAACCTAAGTGAGGGGATGGGAGCAGGGAGGAGGGAAATTCTCTAGAGCACACAATGTACTTAGACATACTAAAGTCTACCACCGAGCCAAGCATGGGAGGGAGGGGTGGGAAGGGAATGGGGTGGGAATTGGGTGGGGGCTAGGTGGTCGATGTGTGCATGTATGTCCACACAAGTTTTTTACCCTATTGTGATGTATGAATATAGTGCACCAATAAAAAATTTAAAAAAGAAATGAGGAATGAGAGACAAAAATGAAAGTAATACCAGACCTATGAAGGGCTACGCATAGACTGACAAAGGGCACGGATCATGATCTAAGCAGAGCATCCTCACAATCAGTTCCAATGTTTCCAAAGTCTAAGGCAAGCATGAAACAAAAATCTCCCCACCCTGAAATACCTTCACTTGCTTCAAAGAACTGGAAAAAGTGAAAGAAGAAGGAATGGGCAACTTCCCTACCACATGGCTTACCGGAGCACACAGCACATGAGCAGCAGATGAGTGGGGACGTTCGCTGGATTGAGCATGCTGGGAGTGTCCGACTTCATGCAAGCCAGGAAAGCCCGCATCCTCCTGTTCTTGTCCTCCACGGCTTTGCCTAGCCAGAGCTTCTTGAGGTTTGGGCAAGTCCATTCCCGAAAGGTAAGTGCAGATACCAGCTCAGGGGTTTGAGGTGACTTCCCTTTATAGGCAGACCACTCTTTAAGGATCACTGAAGGAACTGGAAAATAGAAATAGAGGAAAAAATAGGATTTGGAGAATCTAAGCATTTCTGCAGCTGGTTACAATTGCCATAATCTATCCCATTTCAACATTTTACATATTTTTGACTAATTTTTATTGTCAACAATACTAACAAGAATAGTAAGCATTTATTGGCTATTTGCTGTATGCTAAGTACTTTACATATGTTATTTCATTTAATTCTCACAAAAACCCTAAGAGGGAACTATTAGGACAACATTAAAAAAAATTGTGCTGGAGAGATTCAAAATGACAACTGCGAGACATAGCACATCTCAGTAGCTGAAACAAATTAAGTTCAACTACTGAAAAGGCAGCATCTTAATAAACAAAATAAATATAGCTCATGACCCAAAACATATCCAGGAACCACAGTAGAAGGAATCCAGTAACTCTGAACTGTGAGATCCGCTGCAAAAAAGCCCGAGCGCGTGATGGACCTGCTGCAGACGCAGCCGGCCGCTGGTGGACCCAAACCAGGAGCACTGGCATAGCAGCCCCAAGAAATTAAAAAAAAAAAAAAAAAAAAAAAAACAAGAGTTTGAAAGCAGCCATAGAGCTCCAACATCTTTGTGGGGGGGGGGCACTGGGGGTAGAACCCAGAGGCTTTCTACCTCTGGGCTATACTCCAGCCCTATTTTATATTTTATTTGGAAACAGGGTCTAAGTTCCTGAGAGCCTAAGTAGCTGAGGCTGGCTTTGAACCTGTGCAATCCTCCTGTCTCAGCCTCACAAGCACAGGGATTACAAGCATGTGCCACCACGCCCAGCAAGCGCCAACATCTTAAGTGGCGGGCTGCACCCAGAGGTGGCACCCGCAGTGGCACAGCTAGACATCCAGAGACACGGAAAGGGATCAGGTAACCGTGTGCTCCCAGAAAAGCCACGGGACCCAGTGGTACAGTGAGCTCTCCAGCGACCCAGACCAGGGCAGCCAGGAAAGAGTGTGCACCCAGATGAGCCATTGGCACCAGTGTGCACCCAGTGTGTGCCACAGGAAATGGCGGTAACCGTGTGTGCCAAGTATTCGCTGCGGGAACTGGCAGGCTAGTCCAGTTAGAAACTCCAGAGACACAGGATAGGTGCTCAAGGTGTGATACCTGCACAGGGCCACAGGAGGTCATTCCAGGACTACAATGGACACACTCTGCCCCTGAGGGTGGGAAAGCATAGGCCTGAGCTCTAGGTGAGTGCGGGGGCATGGACTACAGGCTGGAAATATACACAGAACCTGGGATTTGCACAGAACTCATTAACAGTGACTCCGATGCCCTGACACCTAAACACAAAGCTGTCAGAGGTGAGAGAGGGGCCTAAAAACTCAGAGAGTGGGTTCAGAAGTTGAAAAGAGGATACAGAGCAAATAAAAAAAAAAACATTGGAAAATACTCCAGAAGCTACCACAGTGGTCAGACATTCAGATATTATACGGACCTGCCCCATATTTGTAAATTAGTAGGACTGGTTTTTTAGTTTAGTTTTTTTTTGTTTTTTTCCTTTTATTTGGTTTTTTGTTTGGCTGTTTGTTTTACTTTGTTGTCTCATACGGTCACTAGTTCGTTTTATTTTATTTTATTTTTGTCCTTTCTCTTTCTTATTCTTCTTTTCTCTTTTGGTTGTTTTTGTTTGTTTGTCTTCAATGTATAATAGTTAGCTTTTGTATCTTGTTTTTTACTTTATTCATGTTTGTTTGCTCCTCCCCCTACTCCTTTTACAAACTTCTTCATTGTACCCTATCTACTCTCTTCTCTCAAAATTTTTTTCCTTTACTGTATCTTCTTATTTAATACTCAAGTTATTTCATATCTCCATGCTTACATATTCTACTAACTACAAGAGTCCTACTATCTAAACTTCTCCCATTCTCAACCAGATAATACTTTATTATACTTAAATTCTTCCTCAACCTAATCATATCCTCTACCATATCTGACTCCTTCACCCAGCACCCCAGCTCCTCCATCATCACCCAACCCTCACCACTGAAAAAAGTACTGGCTACCTGCTGAAACTTCTAAATTCCTACTACTAAGATTGTATTAGACATAATAATAATAAAAGGTGCCAAAATAACAGAAAAATAAGCATGAGAACCTTGAAAATATAAGATTTAGGAATAGTGAAGAAACAACAGAAATCACAAATATTGACTTACGAGAAATGTAAGAAGGAGAATTCCGAATCCTGATCTACAATATGATGAAAGACCTCAAAGTATGCATACAGGAAATGAAAGAGCAATGGAAACACTAACAAAGAATCAGAAAGAGGTCTCAAAAGAAATGAGTCAATAAATGAAATGCAGACAGCAATATAAATTATGGGAGATTAGATGAAATAAAAAATAGAATGTCATTGTTAGAAGACAGCTCATTCAAAACTGAAAGCATAGTCAACAGCATACAGAAGTCATTACAGCAACAGAACCTAAATATCCAACAACTATGGGACAATAGAAGACATCCTAACTTAAGAATAAAAGGCACTGAAGAAGGGATAGAGGTGCAGACAATGGGCATTCATAATCTCTTCAGAGAAATAATTTCAGAGAATTTTCCAAACATGTAAAGAGACTTGGACTTAACACGTCCAGGAGACATACAGAACACCATTAAGACAAGACCAAAGAAGGACCTCCCCTGTAATAATCAAAATGGGCAACATAGAGGCCAAGAAAAGAATTTTAAAAGCATTGAGAACAAAAGAATATGTGACATTTAGGGGCAAAACAATAAAAATTACCCCAGACTATACAACCCAAGTCATGAATGCCAGGAGACATTGGTATGATGTGATCCAGACGTTGGAACAAAAGGACTTCCAACCAAAACTGCTATATCCAGCAAAATTATTATTCAAACTTGATGGAGAAACAAAAGTGTTTCAAGATAAGCAGAATCTCAAAAAATTCATGAATTCAAAGCCAACACTAGAGAAAACACTTAAAGAAATGAAACATAAAGAAGAAAAAAGAAGTAAGTTACAGAACCAGAGAAGAGATGAAGTTTATCAGCAGGGCATCTAAGTAAAGAAGAAATAATATTATACCAAACAGATGTTAGAACACAAAATGACAGGAAACAAAAATCATATTTCAATAATAACTCTGAATGTCAAAGGACTTAACTCACTAATCAAAAGACATAGACTGGCGATGTGGATTAAAAAATATAATCCAAATATATGCTGTTTGCAAGAAACTCACTTTACAGACAAAGACATCCACAGATTGAAAGGAAAGGATGGAAAAAAATATATCATGCTAATGGAGATCAAAAATGGGCAGGGGTAGTGAAGTTGATATCCAACAAAACAGACTAAGCTAAAACACATGAGAAGAGAGAAAGCAGGGCACTTCCTTTTATTAAAAGGAACACTCCACCAAGAAGATATGATAGTAAATATTTATGCCCCAAATGTGGGTGCAGCCACATTTGTAAAACAAACTCTCCTGGACATCAGATCTCAAATAGACCCAAATACAATAATATTGGGAGAGGTCAACATACCTCTTACACCATTGGACCAATCTTCAGGACAAAAGATGAGTAAAGACTCTTCAGAACTAAAGAAAACTATAGACCAAATGGACCTAATAGACATACAGATAATATTTCAACCAGGAACAACAAATACACATTCTTCTCAGCAGTCCATAGAACCTTCTTAAAAATAGATCACATCCTGGGCCACAAAGCTATTCAAATTCAAAGGATGTAGTGTAATTCCCTGCATCTTTTCAGACCATAATGAAAGTAGAGATCAACACAACAGGAAACTCAAAAGAAACTATTTAAATACATGAAGAATAGCCGGGCGTGGTGGTGCACACTTGTAATCCCCACGCTTGGGAGGCAAAGACAGGAGGATCACACAGGTTCGAAGCCAGCCTCGCTGGCTTAAGAGACCCTGTTTTCAAATAAAATATAAAAATAGGTCTGGGAGTGTAGCCCAGAGGTAGAAGGGTTCCATCCCCAGTACCACCAAAAACAAAAACAAAAAGCAAAAAAATTAAAACCTGGAGATTGAACGATACACTATTGAACAAGTGGGTAAGATCAGAAATTAGGGGAAAAATTCTAGAAATAAATGAAAATAGAGAAACAACTTACCAAAATCTATGGTACACTTTGAAGGCAGTGTTAAGAGGAAAGTTTATAGCATTGAGTGCCCACATAAGAACAGAGAGTCACCACGTAACCTAATGACACAACCTAGAAAGACTGCAACAGTCTAATCCCCAAGCCAGCAGAAGACAGGAAATTATTAAAATCTGAGCAGAAATAAATGAAATAGAGGAAAAAAAAACAATTCAAAGAATCTACAAAATATAAAGCTGGTTCTTTGAAAAGATTAATAGGATTGACAAACCCCTGGCCAACTTAAACAAAAGAAAAAGAGAATCAACTCAAATTATTAAAATCAGAAATGAACAAGGAGACATCATCACAGACAGTGGGGAAATTCAAAGGATTATCAGAAACTCTTCTGAAAATTTATACTCCAATAGAATGGAAAACATGGGAGAAATCGATAGATTTCTAAGCACAGTTAACCTACATAAACTGAACCAAGAATACATAGCAAGCCTAAACCAACCAATAACAAACAAAGAAATAGAAATGGCAATAAAAATTCTTCCATCAAAGAAAAGCCCAGCCCAGATGGGTTTCCAGCTGAATTCTACAAAACCTTCAGTAAAGAACTAATACCAATACCTTACAACTTGTTCTGGGAAATTGAAAGAGATGGAATTATCCCAAATTCCTTCTACAAGGCCAGTATCACATTAATCCCCAAACCAAATAAAGATACCTCAAGAAAGGAAAATTACATACAAATATCCTTCATGAACATAGATGTAACAATTCTAAACAAAATACTAGCTATACACATTCAAAATCATAGCAAGATAATCAAACACCACACCAACTTGGTTTCATCCGAGAAAAGCAAGGCTGGTTCAACATATGCAAATCAATACATGATATTCACCACAGAAATAGAACTGAGAACAAAAACATGATCATGTCAATAGTTGCTGAAAAAGCATTTGACAAAATCCAACACCCATTTATGTTAAAAACACTGCAGAAAATTGGAATAGAAGGAATGTATTTCAACATTATTAAGGCAATATACAATAAACCCAAAGCCAACATCATATTGAATGGGGAAAAATTATAAGAATTTCCTCTAAAATCAGGAATAAGACAAGGATGCCCACTATCACCACTCTTTTTCAATATAGTCCTTGAGACTCTTGCCACAGCAATAAGACAAGAGAAGGAAATCAAAGGAATTCAAATAGGAAGAGAGGAATTAAAATTATCCTTAAGGATACAAAATCAACCTAAATAAATCAGTTGCTTTTCTATACACCAAAAATGAATCCACAATGAAAGAAGTAAAATAATTCCATTCACTATAACCTCAAAGCCAATAAAATACCTAGGAATAAAACTAACCAAAGATGTAAAAGACCTCTACAAAGAAAATTATAAAACATTAAAGGAAAAAATTGAAGAAGACCTTGGAAGATGGAAAGATCTCCCGTGTTCATGGATAGGCAGAATAAATATAATCAAAATGACCATTCTGCCAAAAGTGATCTATAGATTCAATGCAATACCCATTAAAATACCAACAACATTCTTCATAGACCTAGAAAAATCAGTCATGCATTTTATATGGAGAATGAAAAGACCCAGAATAGTCAAAGCAATCCTCAGCAATAAGAACTATGCAGGAGGCATCACAATTCCAGACTTCAAATTATGCTATAGAGTAATAGTAGTAAAAACAGCATGGTATTGGCTCAACAACAGGCATACTGACCAGTGGAACAGAATAGAAGATACAGAAACAAACCCACACACCTATAGTTAATCTTTGACAAAGGGGCCAAACTAATATGCTGGAGAAAAGACAGACTTTTCAACAAATGGTGCTGGGAGACCTGGCTATCTATTTGTAGAAAGATGGAACTAAATCCTTACCTCTCACTATGCACAGGAATCAACTTGAGATGGATCAAAGACTTAGACCAGAGACTGTGAAGTTATTAGGGAAGGGCATAGGCTCAACACTCTAACATATAGGCACAGGCAGTAACTTTCTCAACAAGACCCCCAAAGTGCAGGAAATTAAAGCAAGAATTAACAAGTGGGATGGCATCAAACTAAAAAGTTTCTTCTCATTAAAGGAAATCACCAAGAACCTAAAGAGGAAGCCTACAGAATGGGAGATCTTTACCAGCCACCACTCTGATAGAGGGCTAATATCCAGAATATACAAAAAACTCAAAAGACTCTACACTAGCAAAACAAATAACCCAATCAAGAAATGGGCCAATAAACTGAATAGACACTTCACAAAAGAAGTGATACAAATGGCCAATAGATACATGAAAAGATGTTCTACATCATTAGCCATCAGGGAGATGCAAATCAAAACTACCCTGAGATTCCATCTAACCCCAGTCAGAGTGGCAAGCATAAAGAAATCAAACAACAATTGCTGGTGAGGATGTGGGGAAAGAGGAACTCTTTTACACTGTTGGGAGTGCAAACTAGTTCAGCTGCTATGGAGATTCCTTAGAATACTAGGAATAGACCCACCATATGATCCAGCTCTACCACTCCTGGGTATTTTTCCAAAGGGGTTGAAATCAGAAAACTACAGTAACATATGCATACTCATGTTTATAGCAGCACAATTCATAATAGCCAAAATATGGAACCAATCTAGGTCTCCACCAACAGATGAATGGATTACAAAATTATGGGAAATACACACAATGGAATTCTATTCCACTATAAAAAACAAAATCATGCCATTCGCAAGAAGATGGAAAGATCTGGAGAACATTATGCTAAGTGAGATCAGCCAAGCACAAAGAGAGAAGAGACATATGTTTTCTCTAATATGCCCAAACTAGGGAGCATTGGGGATACCAGAGGGACTCCAGATAATGGAAAATCTAAGCAAAGCTAGAATGGAAGGATAGGAGAGGAAGAACGCTGAGGTTGATTAATGGAGGAGCTATATCCGAATATGTGTAAAAGTATGAATATAGCATGGTTATCCTGGACACTCATTGTTGGGAGGGGAAGAAGGAAAACCAGAGTGGGGGAGAGGGCACCAAGCACAGTCTAAATGAATACCATTTTCAATATGTTCTACATATAAATAAAATTAAGAAAAAAAGAAGAAAAACTGTAGCTGAAACAATAGAGCAGGAATCCAAAATCCAATACCTACAGGGGCTAAGCAACAAAAATTAGAGGAGTGAGCCAAATACTGTATACTTTGCATGTAATTATGCTCCTGAGTTGCTTTTATTCCTTTGATATTTAATTTTTGTTTTTTAATAGAAACAATCTAATTTATTCATTTTTTACCTAAATTTGTTTTGGTGATTCTCTGTACTGTGTTTCCAATTTCATTGATTTCTGTTATTAGTATTATTTTATATATTTTTTCATATTTACTTTGTGGCTCTAACTAGCTTTTGAGGTGAAGGCTCAACCAATTCCTGTCTAGATATCAATTTATACATATATTCTACAACACTTGATGAGTTTTAAGTATTTGGCAAGTTTTGTTGTGATTTATTTTTAAACCTAATTTGTTTAAAGGTATCCTTTTAAGTTTTCAAAGATGAGGGTTTGAGAAAACATAAAATAAAAAACACTGTGCTCATTTTGCAATGAGAGAAACCAAAGTCCAATGCTGCACAGTTCTTAAATACTTTGAAACACTTTTTTATAGTACTGGGAATTGAATCAAGAGGCATTCTACATTCCAGTCCTTTTTATTTTATTTTGTATTTTTACTTTTAATAATGGGGATTAAGCCCAGGGGTGTTCTACCTCTGAGCCATACCCCTAACCCTATTTTATTTTTTATTTGGAAACAGGGTCTCACTAAGTTTCTGAGAGTCTTGTTAAGTGGCTGAGAATAGACCTAAACTTGTGATCCTCTTGCATCAGCCTCCCAACTACTAGGATTACATGTATGTGATACCATGCCCAGCTTATTTATTTATTTATTTATTTATTTATTTATTTATGTGTGGTACTAGGTATGAGACCTAGGGGCATTCTACCTACAAGATGCACCCCCAGCCCTATTTTATTTTTCATTTTGAAAGAGGATCTCAATAAGTTGCAAGTGGTCTCATTAAGTTGCTGAGGGTGGCTGTGAACCTGGGATCCTCCTTCTTCAGCCTCCCAAGTACTAGAATTATAAGAGTGTGCCACTATGCCTGGCTTATTTTTTATTTTTCAACGGGATCTTGTTAAGTTGCCAAGGCTGGGCTCAAAACTGTGTTCCTACTTCTCAGCCTCTCAAGTACTGGGATTACAAGAGTATACCACCATGCCTGGCTTTATTTTTCATTTTTCAACAGGATCTTGTTAAGTTGCTGAGGCTGACCTCAAACTTGTGATCCTCCTTCTCAGCCTCCCAAGTACTAGGATTGCAGGGGTATGCCACTGTACCTAGCAGGTATTTTTACTAAGTAAATGCACCAATCTAGACAAGGCAAGAAGTCCAAGGGAGAATTACATGAATTTCTGGGTTCATAACAGACTACAGGACACCCCAAAAGACTTAGAGGCTCATGGAATGTCATGAGAAGAGTAAACATTGCTCGAGAAACTTTGTCTCCTATATGTGGGAAGTAATTAGTGTGTTTTTAGTTGTATGCAAGATAGTTTTATCATGTTAGGCAAAATCATAATATTGTTATTGTGTTTACCTAGAGATTAAATACAATTTAAGGAGACATAGCTGGGTTTCAAGTCGAGAAGCGGTGGACTTGTGATGGTTAATCTGGTTCCTCAACTTGATTGGACGGAGAGATACCTAGGATAAGAGACTTCAGGGTGTTTGATGAGATGACTGGCATGTGGAAAAGCAAATTGAGGTAGAAGTCTTGTCTGAATGTGGGCAGCAGTATCCACTATCCTAGGGGCCTGGATTGAGCAAAGGAGAAGGAAGCTCGATTTTTCCTGAGCAGGTGTGTCTGTTGTTGCTACTCTCCCCTGAGGGCCTTGAGTCCGGCTACTTCACTCTTCCAATGTCAACCCTTACCAATGATTTTCGAGGCCTTTCTACCATGTACCAGGGCTGAATCATTGGTTCCTTGTCTTCTGAGAATCTAGCTTTTAAAAAAAATATATATATAGTACTGGGGATTGAACCCAGAGGCATTCTACTTCCAAGCTATACCCTGCACCTGATTTTATTTTTACTTGGAAACAGGGTCTCACTAGGCTGACAAGAATCTCACTACTTGCTAAAGCTGGCTTTAAACCTGTGATTTTCCTGTCTCAGCCTTCCAAGTACTGGGATTTACAGGTGTGCGCCACCATGCCCAGGAGAATCTAGCTTCTTGAACTAAGCAGCTACTGCTTCTCCCTGGTCTGCAGAATGAAAGCAGTCATTTGGGCACTATACAACTTCTGGATGTGTAAGCCAATTTGATAAGTCTCCTTTTATAATGTGCACAATCCTGTTGGCTCTGTTCCTCTAGATAACCTTGACTAGTAAGCAAATCCATTGTATTTATGTATACTTTTGTTATTTCCACTGGTTTTTCTTCCTTAATGATACATCACAATTTCTTCTTTCATTATTTTATTTCTTTAGCCATTCTTTTAGAGTAGGTCTACTTATGAAAAGTTGTCTTCATTTTTCTTCATCTAAAAATGTCATGATTTTCCCTTCATTATTAGAGGATTTTGTTTTGTAATGAATTTTGAATTGGTAAGTCTTTTCTTTCAGTACTTGAAAATATGCTGCTTCCTATTGTCTCCTCTCTGAGATTTAATCAATGTATCATTTTGATTATTATATTTTAGGTATTAATTTATATTTGGTTTTCTCTTTTCTTTTTTGGTACTAGAGCTAGAGATTGAATCCAGGGGCATTCTACCTTGGAGCCATACTCCCAGTCCTTTTTATGTTTTATTTTGAAACAAGGCCTTTTAAGCTACTGAGAGTCTTATTAAATTGCTGAGACTGACCTTCCAGTCTGCAATCCTCCTGTTTTAGTCACCCGAATACTAGGATTACAGGTGTGGGTTCTCCCTTAAATCTTCTATTTCTTGCTTACACTTTCCATTGTTTGTCGAAACATTTTATGATGGTTGCTTTGAAATCTTTTTCATAGAATCCAAACTCTTGTCATCTTGATGTTCATTTCATCTTAGTTTCTGAACTGAAAACTTCCTAGTTTTGGATACAAAATTTTCAATTGAAACCTGAACATTCTGAGTATTATTTTAAAAGATTCTGGACCTTATTTAAATCTGGTGTTTTAGCAAGCCTTTCCTGACCTTTGTGGTGGGTGAAGGAGGACACTATCTTACTGCTGCCAGGTGGGCATGAAAGTCTCAGCTCCACCCTTGATCTTGTCTGACACCTCCACAGCAAGCCCCTCATTATAGCCTCGTAAGGCTGAGAATCTAGGCTTATCATAAAGCCTTCACTGATGGGAATGAGGGTAGACCACAGTTTTTCTGAGATGTTTGGATGGAGTACACTGGTTATTATCTAAAAATTCTGTGTTGCTAGGTTATTCCTTTTGGCCCTTTGGCTGGAAAAAGCAGGCTTTTCTTGGCCTGCAGTTATTGCCAGTTTGTTCCCCACCCAGTCTGGGACGTGTGGGGCAAAAAGGAAACCCAGGAAACTCACTACTGCATAGCCACTTCATTCCTTAGGTCTCAAAATCATTAGGCAATTTGTCTTCTCTCACTTTCTAGAGAATTTTGTGATTGTTTTATATGTGTCTTGGGGTTTTACTTGTACTTAGCAGGAAAAATAGGGAAGCTATGGCTAATCTATTCTATCTTCCAAGAAGCAGAATTAGAGCATTCTTTTAAACATACAGTGACCATGTCACTGTGTAGCTTAAAACACCTCAATGGTTTCAACTATGTACAGGGTCAAATCCCCAAACAAAATCCTTCTGAGGAGAAGAGACCATGTCAGATACACTTTTACATTCTCAAAGCCCAGCATGGTTCTTATAAGTAGTAGCCATCTTAACTGATAGATGATTGCAGAACTGGGGCTTACATTACTGTATTTCCTATACCAGTGTGCATTCTGGTGAAGATGAGTTTTCTTAAAGACTCCTCTATAGCCAAAAGTATGAGGTGCCTGCAGGGACATTTCTTGGTGTCAAACTCTGAGCCAACCGTCAAAGCTAGACCTGCACATACCTTCCACAGGTAGCCGCCGCCGGATGGCCAGGCGTTCCATTTTCCGCTGAGTCTCAGCCAGACTAAAAAGGACTCCGTACACATATTGACGAGCTGACCGGAACAGGAGAGCAGCTGGAGGCAGCTCCATGTTGCACTCATCCTCAATACATACTGGGATCTTAATCTCACCCTAAAAGGTGAAAGGCCCAAGGGAAGAGGGAAAATGAGTTTCTTCAAGGTTTGGAACAGATCTGAGAAGAACCAGGAATGTACAGCAGCCTCTGTATCCTAGACAGTAGATTTTCTCTGTATTCAGAGGTTTCAGACTAAAACGAAGTTGTAAGAAGCCCAGCTGACTGACCATCACCAATTTATAAGCTATATTCCATTTCTAAAGTATCATCTACTGCTTACTAATGGGGAGAGTCCATCTTAGACATTCTGCTGTGAGATGGATTTGTACAGTAAGACCAGAGGAAGAGAACAGCTCTGCAGAAAGTAGAGGCTGACATAAGGGATAGGGCACTTAGCCTCTTCTTAGACAGTGCCTATTCCTAGAAACCTCAGTACATTATCTACTAACAAATCTCACAATAATACTTCTCTTTCTTTTTTGTGTTACTGGGGATTGAACCTAGGGGAATTCTACCCCTGAGCTACACCCCCCAAGCCCTTTTTTTTTCCTTTTTATTTTTTTATTGGGAAACAAGGTCTCATTAAGTTGCAGAGGGTCTTGTTAAGTTACTGAGGCTGGTTTCAAACCTGTAATCCTCCTGTCTCAGCTTCCCAAGTCCTGGGATTACAGGTATATACCACCATGCCCAGTTGAATACTTCTCTTCTAGTGGCCTCATTTACTATATGATCCAAGCTCTTGCTGATCTTGCCTCATTTGAAGACCTTAATGCAATCAGGGTACCAGCATACTTGATCTCCTTTCAAATACCAATGATCAGACTTTTCTTTGGTGACTTAAAAGTCCTAGGGAATATGAAGACATGTTAAGGGCAGGGAGGCAGGTGCTGATGTGCTGTCTCACCTTGGTGAGGACATGATAGATGTATGGATACATAAGACCCCTCCGGTGTCTGTGTTCAGCAACCCGCAGGACTTCTGGAGCTACCGGTGGTAACGGTGGAATGGTGATGTCCATGTGGTTCCTTGTAGACATAGACAGCAGAGACGGGATGTGAGGCTCACTATCACCTAGGCTGCTTTCTGAAACTCCAGCATCACCAGGCTGTACCCAAGACGCTCTGTCACCATTGGGATCTTCCCATCCAGGCTGCTGCTGAAGAGTTTCTGTGATATGACTATGAAATTTAGAAAGACAATGTAGAACAGAAAAAGGAAGTTGATAAATATATCTCTACTCAAGATGTCCACTGTGACCCCAAGGAATCTCACAAACCGCCCAGAAATCCAGATGCAGGGTGAGCACTGCGCCTGATACCTTTCCGCTCAGTGGCCATCACTGCCCTCCTGGCTTCCATTCACTTCACACAAACCAAAGCAAGCAAAAGTCATGGGAAGCCAGGAGCGGCTGCGCACACCTGTATTCCCAGCCATTCAGGAGGCTGAGGCAGGAAGACCGCAAATTCAAGGCCAGCCTCGTCAGCTTAAGGAGATCCTGTCTCAAAATAAAAATAAAGAAAAAAAAAAAAACAAGGGCTGGGATGTAGTTCAGAGGTAGAATGATCCTGGGTTCAATCTCTCGTATGTTAAAAAAAAAGTCATGGGAATCACTCAGAGACTGTTATACTTTTAAGAGGCCATGTTGAGAGTTTGTTTATGTTCTAAGAAAATAATTACAACTGCAACCTCAAAACAGCTGTTTCCCAGAAATAATCTATCTAGAGGAATAATCTAAGACCAAGTGAGCTTGTACCAGAACCCTGATTTAGTTACTAAGCAATATAGCTGCCTACTCAACTGTTTCAATATTTCAACTCTATAAATAATTTTCTTTTTGTAGTCAATCTTTCCCCCTCACAAACTAAAAAATGATATACATGATACTATATAGCACAAACATACTAGGCTTCCCTAACCAATGACTAGGCTGCCTTTGATCTCAGTAGCCTAGGTGTCTGAAAATTACCATCTGCACAGGGCCAAAGGGCAATAGAACCAAGCCAAGAACACAGACATCCCATATTCCTTCTCCAGTTACCTCTCCCCGCCATGTCTCCACACATACTTACTCGGAGCTGGCTCCATTGGGTTCATCACCATCAGAGGAAGACGAGTGGGAAGAATCTGGTCCCAAAGGAGGCAAAGCTTTGGAAGTCAGGTAGTTGGGAAACTGGGCTGCAGAGGAGTCATAGGAGACAGTCCAATTGGCAAAGGGGCTGTCCTGCAACACAGGATCCTCAGAGAAAGCATGGGATTCCCCCAGAGCATGGGAGGAGAAGAGAAGAGATGAGTTGGGTCCCATTGGGAATGGTGGTGGATATTTCATTTTCTGGGGCACTTGGTGAGAAAACTAAAGGAAAAAACAGACAGAAAGCTATTTAACGTTTTATCAGGCTGTAAAGTGGTACTCTCAATGACACAGAGGATGATACCTACAGCAAAGATTGCTAGGGTAAGCCGGGCATGGTGGCGCACACTTGTAATCCCAGCACTTAGTTAGGATGCTGAGACCAAAGGATAGTGGTTCGTGGACAGCCTCAGCTACTTAGTGAGACCCTCTACAACTTAGTGAGACCCTGTTTCAAAATAAAAAATAAAAAGCAGGGCAGGAGGTATAGCTCAGAGGTTGAATGCCCTTGGATTCCATCCCCAGTACAACAACAACAACAACAACAAGATTGCTAGGGTATAAAATCCCTAATGAGAATAATGAGAACAATTCTAACAGTGACACATGAACAGAATCCACCAGAGGCAGTTGATGACCCAGTCCAGGTCTCCTAGAAACACGCACTGACATTAGCTAATGTACCTTCACAATGTCTAACGGCCACTGATCTATATGCTATCTTTACATAGACTACCATTCTCGTGCTGCAATAAGACATGGGTATATAGGCCTTGACAGTCTGATAATACTGAATCACTCTATCTTCTCAACTCAGATAATATAAATCAGGAGTTAACCTGAGCCTAATGCTAATGACTGACCTGAGGCCTCTTAAAGGATGCTTACCATTGGCTTTCCGGCAGAAATGTTGCCCATTTGATTCCGTGGAAGGGGAGGATTTCCAAGACGATTATTTCGAAAGCCTGAAGTGAAGAGAAATGTCTACATTTCAATCATTTGTAATAATTTTACCATGGCTACAGTCTGCTAACTCACCATCACATGAAGAATTATTAAGTATGGGCTGGGGATATGCCACAGCAGTAAAGCAATTGTCTAACATGCTGAGTTTGATCCCCAGCAACACAAAAAATGTACAACTTAGTGAAGAGTTTCTATGGGCCATGCCAGGCATCTTACATGAATTATTTCATTTGATAACAAACCCATTATCGTAGGTATCACAAACAATTGTGACTGGCCATGGGCACACAGCTGGTAAGCTGCAGAGGCAGAATTCAAACTCAGGGCTAACCTACCAAGTACAAGGCTATTTGACATACACCAGAACAGAAGGTTAGCAATAGGAGAAGCCCAAGCTAAGAAAAAGCTCTGTACCCAATCTATGAATGTGAGATGGTAGGTCTTGTTTTCAACATGGAAATAAAAAGGAGAATCCCAATAAAACAGGAATGACTTCTATAAAGGCATGGCCACAGGTCAGTAATTCCACAAAGACCTTGGGATTCCCAAGGGGTCAAGTCAGTTTGTCCTAAGAATGGGGCAGCTCAGGGACAGATGGAAGCCTTACCTAGGAAGGAGGGACCCACTGGCAGCGAAGAGAGTTTGGTTGTAACTGAGTAGTACTCAACTGCTTTCTTGAATCGCTCTATTTTATCTTCTGTCCTGGACTGCATATTGGAACATCACATTTTCAGAAAAAATACACAATACAAGTGTCTTTTTCCTATAACTCATCATTTGGGAGTCAAACAACAGCAGAAATCAAATAGTTAAAGAATTCTGAGAGTGTAAATTTTCACTTTGTAGACAAGATTAGGTAGGGAGAAGGCATTATGGAAGATAAAATTTGGATTGTTTTTAAAAAGTTTACTTGCAAGCTCGGTGTGGTGGTTAATGCTTATAATATCAGTACTTGGGAGGCTGAGACAGGAGAATTTCAGGTTCACAGACAGCCTCAACTACATAGTGAGGCCCTCTACAACTTAGTGAGACCCTGTTTCAAAATAAAGAATAAAAAATAGTGCTGGGGATGTAGCCCAGAGGTAGAATGTCCTGGATTTATTTACATTTTGAGTTATTCTAAAATAATCACATGATCTTTAGGAAAAATACATTAAGGATGGGGGAAATGATACTATATGATCATACAGAGGTATGTCAAGTGTTTCCTTACATAATTTTATGTTTATTTTTATTTTTCGGTACTGAGGATAGAACCCAGGGGCATTGAACCTCCGAGCTACACCCCCAATCCTATTTTTTAGTACTTTTTATTTTTGAAACAGGGTCTCACTGAGTTTCAAAGAGCCTTGATAAGTAGCTGAGACTGTCCATGAACCACGATCCTCCAGTCTCCACCTCCTGAATGCTGGGATTAAAAGGGTGCACCACCATGTCCGGCTCCTTACATTATTTTAAAATAATCTTTTGTTGACATATACTCAAGCTATCTTAATATACATATTTTCTTTAGTTGATACTATACTCAATGCAACATTTTATATCCTGCTTTTATTATAATAATCTACCTAAATAATTTAGAATGGCCACATGTTTTATCATTATGAAAGTATTATAGCCAGGTGTGGTGGTGCATACCTGTAATCCCAGTACTTGGGAGACTGAGAAAGGAGGATCACATGTTTAAGAAGAGCCTCAGCAACATAGCTAGATTCTCAGCAACTTAGTGAGACCCTCTCTCAAAATATAAAATAAAAAGATCTGGAGGTATAGCTCAGAGGCAGAACACCCCACCCCTGGGTTCAATCCCCAATACCGAAACAAAAAAGGAAAAAGTACTGCTACACACAATGATATGTATAAATCTCAATGCTAATATACTGAATAAAGAGAGACACAAAAAGAGTAGATATAAAGTTCAGATGGAAGAAAAACTACTGTTTGGCAATAGAAGTAATGTTTTCTGGGTTAGGGGTGTAGCTCAGTGATTTGCCTAGCATGTGTAAGGTCAAAGATTCCATCCCCAGCATCAAAAAAAAGTAAAACTTACTATTTATTTTATGGGGAAAGAGAAGAGCCTTTTTCATTTTTCAAGCCTTTTCTTATGTTATTAAAAACCCTCTTGAATACAATTTTACGACTTTCATAATATTCCATCAAACGCAACATAAGATATTAAAGGCATTTCAATTTTTCATTATAAAGTTCTCAATAAGCATGTGTTTTTTTGCCCTCTTGGCTTATTTCACAGGGTGAATTCTTAGGAGTGTAATTAAATAGGTCAACGGGTGTGATCATTTCCAGACTCTTGACCCATGCTACTAAATCTCTCTCCAAGGGAGATGTCTCAAGTTCTATTCACATCATCACTGCATGAAAATAACCAGTTCACAATATGGCTCTTGAGTTGGGTATTTTCTACAAAAAAACCCTACCTACTAGCTATAATAAATACTTGTTTCTCATAGAAAACGTATAATATATAATGAAAAAAGGAAAATTGTAGATGTTTATAATGTTATCTCTCAGAGATTGTGATTATTAGCACCCAGAATCTATATAGCATTGCAGGCCTCTTTATTTGCATACATGCACATGAACACAAAAATTGAGATATCCAGGTCCTCTCTCTGGCATTAAAAAGTTAACTTAGAAATAAATGAGCTGGGCGTGGTGGCGCACGCTTGTAATCCCAGCGCTTGGGAGGCTGAGACAGGAGGATCGCACGGGTTCGAAGCCAGCCTCAGCTACTTAGTGAGGCTCTCAGTGACTTAGTGAGACCCTGTTTCCAAATAAAGTATAAAATAGGTCTGGGAGTATAGCCCAGAGGTAGAAGGCCTCTGGGTTCTACCCCCAGTACCACCAAAAAAAAAAAAAAAGAAAAAGAAAAAGAAAAAGAAAAAAGAAAGAAAGAAATGAAATCACTACTTTCTCAACAAATTAAATTTGATATGTGTTTGAAAAAAGGGTCTAGAATCTACAATATATTTGTACTTTACTGACTGACAGAATGATATTTCTATGGTTGGGTAACAGTCCACTGTATCAACATTCCATTATCTCTTTATTTATGACTTCCTCATTATATTTAAGTACACACATAATAATTGAAAACAATCTTCTAAAAGATACAAACTATATACAGAGTCTTCCTTAATATCTTTATTTGTATGTGCATATGGGGATACTGGGTATTCTATCTTGAAGCTATACCCCAAGCCCTTTTTTATTTTGAAACAGTTGCTATAATATACAGTCATTACAGTAATGACAATCATCTCAGCAAACAAAGGATAGAAGTGAACTTCTTCAATGTGATAACGTGTATCTACAAAACAGCTAATATCACATGATCATTTTATGGTTTCTCTCAAGATCAGGAACAAGACAAAGATATATCTACACTCAAAATTCCTCCTCAGCATCATTTTGAAATCCTAAACAGTGCAGTAAATTGAGAGGAAAAAAGGCATGCAGGTTTGAAACAAAGAAATAAAACTGTCCCTATTCATAGACCTGATCAACTTCATGGAAAATCTAAAAAAGTCTATCAAAATTCTTAGAACTAATAACTGAGTATAGAAATGTCATGAATTATAAGGTCAAAACAAAAATCAATTATATTTCTCTATGAACAATTTCTAAAATGAACAATTAGAAATTAGAACAATGCTGGAGGATCACAAGTTGAGGGGCAGCCTAGGCAACTTAATGAGACTTGTATCAAAAGAAAAAAAAATATTTGAAGGGCTAGGAATGTAGTTCAGTGGTAGAGTGCCCCTGGGTTCAATTCCTAATACCCCCCCACACACACTAAAATTGAAGAAATCAGTATCCAATTTTAAGAGTCAATATAAAGCTACAGAAATCAAGACCATGTGCTACTGGTGAAAGGACAGAGATATAGATAAACCAAACAAAAGAGAGTCCAGAAATAGACCCAAACAATTATAACCAATTGATTTTTTACAAAAGTACAAAAGCAATTCAATAGTAATTTTAAAACACTGTGTTGAAATAACTGTATATGCATATACAAAAACAAAAGCAGTGGCAAAGGAGGAAGGTGGGGGTGGCATATGAAGGGAAACACACCAAGTGCTGTGTGCATGTATGTATTTTCAACACATTTTTTTGAGGTTCTGGGGATGGAACCCAGGGTATTCTACCTCTGAGATATACCCCCAACCCTAATTTTTTAGTCCTTTTTTTATTTTTGAAACAGGGTCTCACTGAGTTGCAAAGGGCCTCACTACATAGCTGAGGCTGTCCATGAACCATGATCTTCCCGTCTCAGCCTCCCAAATGCTGGGGTTACAAGTGTGTGCCACCATGACCGGCTGTTTTCTTCACTTTTTTGTGGTACTGGGGATTGAACCCAGAAGCATTTTACCTCCAAGCTATACCTTCAGGTCTTTGTATTTTTTTTTAAATAGGTTATCTCTAGATTGCAGAGAGTCTGTCTCATCACATTGCTGAGGCTGACCTCAACCCTGTGATCCTCCTATTTTAGCCTCCCAAATACTGGGATTACAGGCATGTACCAACATGCCTGGCTGTTTATATCACTTTGCATTTCACTATGATGTATAATTATAATATACCAGTAAAAAGATAAAAATAAAAACAAAACTCCTAACACTTTATATATAAATGAAATAAAAATACATGATCTATTCTAAATGTAAAACATACAACCATTAACTTCAAAAATAAAAGGACCAGCCAGGCATGTTGGCACATACTTGTAATTCCAATACTTGGGAGGCTGAGACAGGAGGATTGCAGGTTTTTAGACATCCTCAGCAACTTAGCAAGGCTTTTAGCAACATAGAAAGACTCTGTTTCAAATTAAAAAATAAAATGGAGCTGGGAATGTAGCTCAGAGGTAGAATGCTCCTATGCTCAATCCTCAGTATCAAAAAAAATTTAATTATTGTAGCTTTATATGGTTTGAAATCAGAAAATATATATCTTCTAGCTTTGTTCTTTTTCAAGATC
This sequence comes from Muscardinus avellanarius, assembly GCF_963383645.1. Taxonomy (NCBI): domain Eukaryota; kingdom Metazoa; phylum Chordata; class Mammalia; order Rodentia; family Gliridae; genus Muscardinus; species Muscardinus avellanarius. The sequence goes on from NC_137792.1 coordinate 46,043,616, forward strand.
GTTTTGGGTATCTAGAGTCCATATTCCATATTAGGATAGATTTTTTTTCTGAAAAATAAATATATAAATATATGATAGTTTCACCTAAAAAAATAGAAAAAAATATTCTCTGGTAAGAAAGAAAGTAAAAAGAAATATTGAAATGTTATCTTTAAGTCATCAAAAGCTTGGTATCAGACAAATGAAACTATTATGTGAGATTATCATTTTTAATTTTGGATAAATTGCTATAATACTAGATGTCAACCACTAAGCCAAGCATGGGAAGGAGGGATGGGGAGAGAATGGGGTGGGGATCGGGTGGGGGCTGACTGGGCGATGTGTGCATGTATGTCTACAAAAGTTTGTATCCCACTATGATGTATGAATACAGTGCACCAATAAAAAAAATTTAAAAGGAGGAAATTATCATGTCTGTGGTTAGGCAAGAAATTCTTAGACATGACACAAAAAGTATGATACAACCCAGGCATGGTGGCGCACACTTGTAATCCCCGTGCTTGGGAGGCGGAGACAGGAGCATCGCGATGGTTCAAAGCCAGCCTTGCTGGCTTAAGAGACCCTGTTTCCAAATAAAATATAAAATACCTCTGGGAGTGTAACCCAGAGACAGAAGGCTTTTCAGGAACCCCAGTGCCACCACCACCAAAAAAAAGTATGATCCGTTAAAGATAAAAACTGCCAGGCACAGTGGCACACACCTATATTTCTGTAATCCCAGTACTTGGGAGGCTGATACAGGATGACTGCAGGTTCAACACTAGCCTAAGCAACCTAGTTGAACTGTCAGCAACCTAATGAGACCCTCTTTCGAAATAAAAGATAAAATAGGGCTGGGGATGTAGCTTAGAGGTAGAATACCCCCTGGGTTCAATCGCCAGCACCACACACACACACACACACACACACACACACACACACACACATACACACACACACATATACATACACACACACAATAAATACTGATGAAAATTAAAAATTTTATTTTATAGAAGATGTTACTTAAAAAGCTATCAGATAAGCTACAGACTGGACAAAACACGTCCAAACAAGATGCTTGACAAAGAAATCTTATGTAGAATATACAAAGATTTCTCAAAGTCCAACAGTAAGTATATAATTTAATGTATGTGTGTGTATATGTGTTACTGGGGATTGAACCTAGGGGCATTCTGCCTCCAAGATACAACCCCAGCCCTATTTTACTTTTCATTTTGAAATAGAGTCTTGCTAAATTGCTGATGCTGGCTATGAACCTGCGATCTTCCTGTCTCAGCCTCTCAAATACTGGGATTGTAGGCATGCACCATTATGTCTAGCATATCTATCTATCTATCTATCCATCTATCTATCTACTAATTTATTTATTTGTGGTACTGGAGATTGAATGTAGGGGCAGTCTACCTCCAAGCTATACCCCCAGCCCTATTATTTATTTATTTATTTATTTATTTATTTATTTATTTATTTTTGAGGGTCTAGGGATGGGACCCAGAGGCATGTGACCTCAGAGCTACACCCCTTGCCCAATTTTTTAGTCTTTATTTTGAAACAGGGTCTCACTGAGTTGCAGAGGACCTCACTAAGTAGCTGAGGCTGTCTGTGAACCGCAATCCTCTGGTCTCAGCCTCCCAAATGCTGGGATTAAAAGCATGCGCCACCACGCCCAGCCCTATTTTTTATTATTTATTTTGAAACAAGGTCTCACTAAGTTGCAGAAGGACTCACTAAGTAGCTGAGGCTGGCTGCTAACCTTCGATCCTCCTGTCTCAGCCTCCCAAGTACTTGGATTACAAGCATGTGCCACCATGCCTGGCTTATATATGAAATTTAAAAAGAGGAAATACACTATGACCAGACCATTCACACACACACACACACACACACACACACACACACACACACACACATACACACACACACACATATGGCAAGTTAAACACAGGAAAAAACATCAGAATTAATTTGGGGAATGCAAATTAAACTATGATGAATAATAAGGGTGTGGCTCAGTGATAAAGGTAAATAAAGCACTTGCCTAACATGCTCAAGCCCTTGGGTTGAATCCAGTACCATAAAATAGAAATAAAATAATTTCTAAAGATACAGACCATATTTTAGTAAGGAAAGCAAAGGCAAATTTGGAAAACAGTGTATCAAGACCTTATATATCTCAACATATGCTTACCATATGACCTAGAAATCCCACTTCTAAGTAATTAAAATAAGAAAATGAAAATTTAAGTTCACAAACTATACATGTTTATAGCAATTCTATTAATAACCACCAAAAATATAATCATCCTAAATATCCTTTAAGGGGTGACTGAATAAATAAACAGTGGTATATCCATACAATGAATATTACTCAGTAATAAAAAGGAATGAATTATTGACACATGTAATATGTAACAACTTAGAATAATCTCAAAGGCATTATGCAGAAAGAAACCACGAAAAATTATATACTGTATAGTTTCATTCATGTGATATCCTCTTGAATACATAACTACTGACAGAGAATAACTAGTGGTTGTCAGAGGTTAGCGATATCCTTGTGTGTTATTGCAAAGGGATAGCATAAGAAGCTTTATGTGTGGTACAACTATTATGAATCATATGATAGTGATTACATAAATCTATATCTATGCTAACGATTCATAGAACTCAGCCAGGCATGGTGGTGAATACTTATAATCATAGTACTTGAGAGGCTGAGACAGGAAGATCACAGGTTCGAGGCCAGCCTCAGCAATTTTGTGAGGCCCTCTCCACAACTTAGTGAAACCTTTCAAAATAAGAAATAAAATAGGGCTGGGAGGGTAGCTCAGAGGTAGAATGCCCCTGGGTTCAATCTTCAATACCACACACAAAAAATTCATAAAACTAAGCCAGGTATGGTAGTGCATGCATGACTGTAATCCTGTCCTTGGGAGTCTGAGATAGGATTACAGGTTTGGGGACAGCCTCAGCAACTTAGTGAAACCTTTTGCAATTTAGGGAGACCCTGTTTCAAAATTTAAAAGTGCTAGGGAAACAGCTCGGAGGCAGAATACCCCTGGGTTCAGTCCTCAATACTTTCCCCCTAAAAGATTCCTAAGACTATACACACATAACACAAATCAATTTGACTATATATTAATTTAAAATAGAAAAGTGAATAACCCAGAGTTAACATGTATAAATAAAACTGTTATAAATAAAATGAAACTGGGCATGGTGGCTCATAATTGTAATCTCAGTACTTGGGAGGCTGAGACAGGAGGACCATAGTTTCGCTGTCAACCTCAGCATCTTAGTGAGGCCTCTGCAACTCAGTGAGACTGTTTCAAAACAATACAAAGTCAGTCTCCCTGGCCTAAGAGACCCTGTTTCCAAATAAAAATAATGTAAATAGGTCTGGAAGTGTAGCTCAGAGGTAGAAAGGTTTCCAGGAACCCCAGTGCCATCACACACACAAAAAAAAAACAATAAAGCTGGAAAGCTGGGTGTGGTGGTGCACACTTGTAATTCTAGTACTTGGAAGGCTGAGATAGGAGGATTGCAGGTTCAAGGACAGAATCAGCAAGTAGCTCTCATCAACCTAGAGGGACCGCATTTGAAAATAAAAATAAAATAGGGCTGGGGGTATAGCTCAGAGGTAGAATGCTGCTGATTTCAATTTCCAGTATCAATCAATCAATCAATCAATCATAAAATAGAGCCGGGGGTGTAGCTCAGAGGTAGAATACCCCTGGGTTCAATCCCCAGCATCAAAAAAATTAAAAATAGCCAGGCATGTTGGCACATACTTGTAATCCCAGTACTTGGGAGGCTGAGACAAGAAGATCGCAGGTTTGCAGCCAACCTCAGCTACTTAGTGAGCCCCTTCACAACTTAGTGAGACCCTGTTCCAAAATAAAGGATTAAAAATAGTTTTGGGGGTATAACTCAGAGGTAGAATTCCTCTGGGTTCCATCCCCAGTACCACAAAAATAAATAAATAAATAAATAAATAAATAAATAAATAAATAAGCAAGCTCATCACAAGTTTTAGTTTCAACTGAATAAAATCCCAGCTGAGCCAGATGAGGTAAGGCATGCCTATAATTTATTCCCAGCAACACAGGAGACTGAGGCAGGTGGTTCACAAGTTTGAGGCTAGACACAGCAATTTAACAGGACCTTATCTCAAAATGAATAATTTTTTTGGCTTTCCATTCACATTATTCTTTTTTTTTAATAAATTTTATTGGTGCATTGTAGTCATACTTCTTAATAGGGTAAAAAAAACTTGAGATGTACATGCACACATCACCCAGTCAGCCCTTACCCAATCCCTAACACCTACCCTCCCACTCCCTCCTTCCCATGCTTGGTTTCCTGATTAACTTTGATATGTTTGTTTAAGTACATCATTTGCTTTAAAGAATTTCCTTCTTCCCCCCTCCCATACCCTTAGATAGGTCACTTTAATTGCTCCTCTATAGGATCTCTTCCTCCTGTTACCCATTTCTCCCTAGTTTTTGCACATTAGGGAAAGTATCTGATTTCTTATTTTGTGTGACATTTCACTGCAAATGCCATAATTTTGTTCTCCTTTATGGCTGGGAAAATTCCATTGTGTACACATCCCAGAGTTTTATAATCCATTCATCTGTTGAAGGACATCTTGGCTGGCTCCACAGTTTGGCAATGGTGAATTGTGCATCTATGAACATGGTTGCTCATGCATTAGTTTGGTATTTTGGTTTTCATTCTTTTTGGTAGATACCCAGATGTGGTATTGCTGAGTCATATGGTAAGTTTGTTTTCCTTCTTCTGAGGATCTTCCATACTGTTTTCCAAAGTGATTGCATTAATTTATTTTTTGGTGTTCAATTCCAACTTTCTTTTTTTACTTTATTTGATTTTATTTTTTATGTAGCTCATTGGTAAAGAGATTGGTAAAGGATACCAATCTCTGGTACTGAAAATAAAAAGCCTGGTAGTGCCCATTCTTCCATTATTAATAATGAAAGTTTGATTCTTATTTCATATATACTCACTTTAAGTAGTCTTACTCATTGCGTATTTTATCCTCCCCTAAGCAGAGCTTCTTTATGTTAAAATATATATCAAAACCAACTGAGGATGTAGCTCAGTGGTAAGCCACTTGCCTAGCATGTGCCAGGCCCTGGATTAATTTCTAGAACCATAAACACACACACACACACACACACACACACACACACACACACACACACCTTGAAACATTTCACTAACCTTGTGTATTTGATTAGCCTGGTGACCCATGCCTATAATCTCTGCTACAAGGCAGAAGATCCCAAATTTGAGGCCAGTCTGGGCAAATTAGTAAGAACCTCAAAATAACAAAAAATTAAAAGGAATGGAAGTGTAGCTCAGTGGTATAGCACTTGCCTAGCTGTACCTCCATGTGAGAGGCCCCGGGTTTAATCCTCACTATTGCAAAAAAAGAAACTGACTACAGGAAGACATTCCACAGTATTAACTATAGCAAGCTGCTTCTGGGTAATGAGATTTCAAGTGACTTTCTTTATTTTCTGTATTTTCCAGAATGGAGGAAAAAAGAACCCTCTCAATGCAGACCTAGAAATGTTTTTGTTTTTGTTTTGGTACTAGGGATTGAACCCAAGGGCTTTTTTTTTTTCTACCTCTGAGCTATATCCCCAGTCTTATTTTATTTTTAATTTTGACACAGAGTTTCACTAAATTGCTGTGGGTCTTGCTAAATTGTCAAGCCTGGCCTCCAAGTATTGGAATTATAGGCATAAACCAGCACTCCTGGCTCCTAGTAATGTTTTGTTATTATTGTTTGTTTTGTGGTACTGAGGAATGGACTCGGGGGCATTCTACCTCTGAGCTGCATTACAAGACCCATTTTACTTTATTTTTTGAAACAGGGTTTCAGCCAGGCATGGTGGCACATGCCTGTAATCCCAGTACTTGGGAGGCTGAAACAGGAGGATCACAAGTTTGAAGCCAGCCTCAGCAGATTAGCAAGGCTCTCAGCAACCTAGTAAGATCCTGTTTCCAAATAAGAAATAAAATTGGGCTGAGGATGTATCTTTGAGGTAGAATGCCTTTGGGTTCAATCCTCAGTACCCAAAACAAAGAAACAGGGTCTCACTACATGGCTGAAGCTAATCTTGAACCCGTGATCCTCTTGTCTCAGCCTCCCAAGTACTGAGATTGCAGGTGTACACCACCATGCCCAGGTGGGGTGTGTGTGTGTATGGTCCTGGGGATGGAACCCAGCGGCCTCTACCTCCAGGCTATGCCCCTGACCTATTTTATATTTTATTTTGAAACAAGATCTCACTAAGTTGTTGAGAGCCTCACTAAGTAGCTGAGGCTGTCTTTGAACCTCTGTGATCCTCCTGTCTCAGCCTTCCAAGTACTAGGATTAAAAGTGTGTATCACCATGCCTGGCTATAGTAATTTTTTTTTTTTGTGGGTCTGGGGATGGAACCCAGGGGCATTCTACCTTCGAGCTACAACCCCTGCCCAATTTTTTAGTCCTTATTTTGAAACCGGGTCTCACTGAGTTGCAGAGGGCCTCACTAAATAGCTGAGGCTGTCTGCGAACTGCAATCCTCCAGGTCTCAGCCTCCCGAATGCTGGGATTACAAGTGTGCGCCACCACGCCCGGCTTATAGTAATGTTTTTAAAGAAAATAGTTGGGCTCTAATTTCTTCTAAGTGTGTAAAAGACAAGCAGGATATGAAAACTTATGTATTACAGCAAAGAACAGCAGACTTGCTGTTGTTACAGGAGGAGAGAAAACTGGCAAGTCTTATGAAGGCAAAGGCTGGCTCACCTGAGACTGTTTGAACACGTCCTTTCCAACCACATCCAAATTTGAGGGGTCTTTGATGGAACTAACATACTCAGAAACAGCCTTGATTACCACATCACAGGGTGGAAGAACCAGTTGATGAGCTCGGACCTACAAAAGGCAAAATGAAGGTACGCTGACATTAAAGACAAATCATTAAACCAGGAGCAATGGCACAGACCCGTGATCCCATCTACTCAGGGGGAATAGATGAGGCAGGAGGAACCGAAGTTCAAGGCCAGCCTAGAAACTTATCAAGACCCTTTCTCAAAATTAAAAAAAGAGAAATAAAAACATCTGGGATGCAGCTCAGTGGTTGACTACCTGTGGATTAAAACCCCAGGACTGCAAAAAAGAAAAAAATACAAATCACTAGAAAAAGAGTGAGGTGGGGTGAGATATGGAATTCAAATTTAGAAAATTCACTGAATCCACTAAGGGATAAACAGTTTTTATGGGGAGATTAAACGTTTCCAGGAGCATTCTACCTCCGAGATACACCCCTGCCCCTTTTTAGTATGAAATAGGGTTTCACTAATTTGCTCAAACTGGCCTTGAATCTGCAATCTCCTGCTTCAGCCTCCTAAATACTGGTATTACAGGCACGCACCAATGCACCTGGCTTCAGCTGTTTGGGGAAATATATATTCTCCCTATGATTCTCAGTACAGACACTTGAAAAAGACTGAAAAGTATAAAGACATAAAAACATACTACTCTGAGCTAAGTGGTGCATACTTGTAGTTCCAGTAACTGGGTGGCTGAGACAGGAGGATCACAGGTTTGCAGCCAGCCTCAGCTACTTAGTGAGGCCCTTAGCAACTTAGTGAGACTGCGTTTTAAAATTTAAAAAAAATAAGAAATAGGGCTGAGGGTGTAGCTCAGAGACAGAATGCCTCTGAGTTCAATCCCTAGCACCAAAAAAGAATACAAAATATATTATCCATAATCTTCTGACAGAGATAACTACTTTTTGATGACACTACCATAATTAATGAATTCTCTTTCATGAGATAATTTGGTTACTTCTAAAGTTTTGCTGGTAAAAAGATGTAATGTATAAGCTGGGCGTGGTTGCGCACGCTTGAAATCCCAGATTTCAGGAGGCAGAGACCAGAAGATTGCGGTTCATGGACAGCCTCAGCTACTGAGCAAGGCCCTTCACAACTCAGTGAGACCCTGTTTCAAAAAATAAAAAGACTAGCCGGGCATGGTGGTGCATGCTTGTAATCCTCGCGCTTGGGAGGCTGATACAGGAGGATCACACAGGTTCGAAGCCAGCCTCAGCTACCAAGTGAGGCTCTCAGCAACTTAGTGAGACTCTGTTTCCAAATAAAGTATAAAATAGGCCTGGGAGTATAGCCCGGAGGTAAAAAAAAAAAAAGGCCCTGCATTCCACCCCCACCCAGTACCACAAAAAAATAAATAAAAAGACCAAAATCAATAGGGCTGGGAGTGTAGCTTGGAGGTACAGTGCCCCCGGGTTTCAACCTCAGTATTGGAATAAAAAAAGAAGTAATGTATAAGACCATCTTTGTATCATGATTTGAACTAACCAAGGAAAATCTTTTGAGATATCAGGAAAACTAAAAACTGGACTGGATATTAAGATGTTACTAAGAAATTAGCATTAATTTTATTAGGAATGATAATGGTAATATGCTTATACAAGAAAATACCCATTTGTGTGTGTGTGTGTGTGTGTGTGTGTGGTCCTGGGGATTAAGCCTAGGGGCATTCTGCCTCTGAGCTATACCCTGAGTTCTATTTTTTTATTTTGAAAAAGAAAATAAAAATTGGTTGATGAGAGTCTCACTACTTGCTGAGGCTGTCTTCAAACCTGTGATCCTCCTGTCTCAGCCTCTCAAGTATTGGGATTACAATTGTCTACCGCTACGCCTGACTCCAAGTGTTTTAGAGATATACACCAAATAACATGGGAATGAAATAATTTGAGGTTTGGCATTTGCTTTAATATACTTAAGCAATTCTGGGTATGGGACAGCATGCTTGTAATCCAAGGACTCGAGAGGCTAAACAAGAGGATTGTAGTTTGAAGTCAGCACACAGTCATTTCATGAGATGCTGTTTCAAAAAAAAAAAAAAAAAACCTAGGATAGCCAGGTGTGGTGGCATACACATGTAATTCCAGTACTTCCCGATACTTGGGAGGTTGAGACAGGAGAATTGCAGGTTTGAAGATAGCCTCAGCAACTTAGTGAGACTCTTGCCAACCTAGTAAAATACATGTTTCAAAATAAAAATAAATTAGGGCCAAGCTTGTGAAGCACAGAGGTAGAATACCCTTGGGTTAATCACCAGTACCACTAAACAAACAAACAAACAAGTAAAATGTATAGTATCTATATGGTAGGTGTAGGTAAATGTTATGGAGAAAGTATAAATGAGAAAGGGCTAGTAAATGGAAGCATAAGTTAGTGTGCAGGTATATGTAATGTTCAATAGAGCGATCAGGAAAGGCCTCACTGAGAACATGATATTTGAGAAAACCTCTAGGAGTGAGGAAATGGCTATGTGAGAGGAAAAAGAATGAGAAAAAAAGGGTTCTTTTTTTTGCGGGGGTGGCACTGGGGATGGAACCCAGGGGCTTTCTACCTCCCGGCTATGCTCCCAGACCTATTTTATATTTTATTTGGAAACAGGGTCTAAGTTGCTGAGAACCTCACTCAGTAGCTGAGGCTGGCTTCAAACCTGCACAATCCTCCTGTCTCAGCCTCCCAAGAACTTGGATTACAAGCATGTGCCACCATGCCCAGCTGATAAAAGGGTTCTAATGGTGGGGAAAAATAGATGAGATCAGAACTAGGTGTAGTGGCACATGCCTGTAATCACAGTATTTGGGAAGCTGAGATCCAAGGATGGCAGGTTCAAGGATAGCTTCAGCAGCATAGTGAGACTCAGCAACCTAGTGAGACTGTTTCAAAAACAAAAATAAAAAGGGCTAACAGTGTAGCTCAGAGGTAGAATGCCCAAGTTCAACCCCTACAACCATAAAAATAAATAAATAAGTAAATAAATACATACATACATATATACATACATACATACATACATAAGGATGAGATCAGAGACATAACTGGGGCCAGACAGTATAGGGATTTGTAGGCTGTGATAATAATTGAGTGAATGTCATGGCAGGTCAATGGAAGATGGTTTTGTTTCCCTAAGAAATTATATTTTTCCTAATTAAAGTAGTTTGTATTTATGTGGTGCCTACTCTGGCCTGGAGGATTTAAAATAGAGAAGTGATTTTGTTCTATCTTCATCTTAAAGGTTCACTCTGCTGTTATTTTGACAGTGGAGTGGGGTGGAAAGAAAGTGTAAACAGAGGGCCAAGTATTTGTGAGTAATAAAGTATAATAATCCCAGCAAGAAATAATGGTGGCTTAACCAAGGTAGCAGCAGTGGAAACAGTGAAAAGTAGAAGTTTTCTGAAGGAAGAACTGATGGTTTTAGCTGACAGACGAGGAGTGTGAGATTGAGAAATCAGGGTGGCCCCAAGGTTTTAAGCATAAACAATGGGAAGGGTGACATTGGCATTAGGAGAAATGAGAAAAGCTGAGGGAGGAGCAGGATTAGGGAAAGGTCAAGAGCTTCCATTTGGAAATATGAGTTTAAGATGCCCACTAGCTACGTAAAGGAAGGTGTTCAGTATACAGGTATTAGATGTTGGACTTCAAGGGAGAGGTCAGAGCTGGAGATATGATCTTAGGAGTCATCAATGGACAGATATTATTAAAGTCATGAGACTGGAAGGGAGGAAGGAAGCCTGGATAGACCTCTGGGACACTCCCCAATCAGAAGATAAGAGAGCAGCAAAGGAGACCTAGAAGCGGCTGTCGGTGAGGTAGGAAGGAAACCAGGAGAGCAGCAGCATCCTTACAGCCAAGCGAGAATGAACAATGGGGCAGATGCTGCCAACTGGTAAGGTAAGGGGAAAACAGAGAGCTGTCCACTGGCCTTGGTAACTTGGAAGTGACTGGTGACCTTGTCCAGGGCAATTTCAGCAAATCAGATTGAACAGAGAACAGTGGAGGAAGACCATATACAGCTTGAGTATAGACAACTCTAAGAGTTTGCTAAGGGAAGAAATAAAGAACAATAGCTTGGATGGGGAAAGTGAGGTCAACAGTAGGTTTTTAAATTTTATTTTGGTACTGGGGATTGAACCCAGGAGCACTGTAACTCTAAGTTACACCCACAGTCCTTTTTAAAATTTTTATTTTGAAATAGGGTCTCGCTAAGTTGCCAAGGTCAGCTTCAAACATGCAATCCTACTGTCTCAGCCTCCCAAGCATTGGGATTACAGATGTGCACAGCCATGCACAGCCTGTTTTCTTTTCAAGATGGATGCATGCTTATACATCCAATGGGAAAGAGCCAATGAAAAGAGGGAAATAGGTGATGCAGGAGAAAGAGGGGAAGAGCTAATTAAGCAATGCCCTTAAACTGGCAAGAAGAGATGGGATTTGGTGTAAGTAGAGCTGCTGGCCTTCAGAAAGAACACGGATAGGTCCACAGTCAACAGGCGGCAGGCAAAGCATGTGGCCACACAGATACCTGCAGGTGAGGTAAGGAGGGATGGGAGGTATGCAACCTCTTTTCCTATTGCTCCAATTCTCTCAGTGAAGCAGGAAGTAAGATTATGTGTTATGGGTAAGCAAATGAGGAAAAAGTATTAGAGGTTGGAGGAGAGGAGAAGGCTTATAGTCATAAAGGACAATGAAAGAATGAGGGAAATACGGAAGGATAACTAGCTTATACTACTATCAAAAGTGTAGGAGGGCATCAGTCTCACTACAGCCTGGATAGCAGTAGACTAATTTTCAACATATGCTCAACTTTTTTTTTTTGGTACTGGGGATTAAAACTAGGGCCATTCTGCCTCCGAACTACACTGCCAGCTCTTTCTATTTTTTCTTTGAAACACAGTCTCACTGCTATCCTTCTGTCCCAGCATCCAAGTACTGAGAATATAGGCCACTGTGTTTGACTGCTAAACAGTGAAGTTAACAAAAATTATCCTATTGGACACTTAATTGGTAGTAATGGTGAACATCTAGTCAGCTATTGGCCACTGTACGTCCTCTTTTGTAAATTTTTTTTTGCAGTACTGGGGATCAAACTCAAGGTATTTACCTCTGAGCTATGCCTCTAGCCCTATTTTTTTATGGTACTGGGGTATCTGGTAACCCTTCTACCTCCAGGCTACACTCCCAGACCCATTTTTATATTTTTTTATTTGGAAACAGGGTCTCTTAAGCCAGAGAGGCTGGCTTCAAACCTGCGCGATCCTCCTGTCTCCGCCTCCCAAGCGCGGGGATTACAAGCGTGTGCCACCACGCCCGGCTTCTAACCCTATTTTTTATTCTTTATTTTGAAACAGGGTCTCACTAAGCTGTGGAGGGCCTAAGTAGCTGAGGCTAGCCACAAACCTGGGATCCTCCTATCCCAGCCTTCCAAGTACTGGGATTACAAGCCACCATGCCTGGCTCTCTTTTGTAAGTTTTCTATTTTCAACCTTTGCATATTATTGCATAGTTGGGATATTAGTATTTTTCTTTATGGATTTGTATCTTAAGATATTAAGAGTATTATCACAACTAATTCTTTATCTATATATGAAATACTTCTATTCAGTTTTGATCAGAACCTGACATTCCCTCATCTGCACAGGCAGGAAGTAGGGCACATTACCTTAAGTGATGCAAGAGGATGTTCTGGTCCCAAGAGGCTCCAGTGAAAAGCAGCCAGGTCCTCATCTGGGAGAATGTGGTTACCTATAAAATACATTTGCCATTTATTGACAGTACAAGTGTTTTCTTATAACCTCCATGTCATGGAAAGGGTCCTGGGAGAGAAAATGACTAAATAATTCTTATAGACCTATATCCTGTATCTGGAACTGGGGTTTGAACCCAGGGACATATTACCACTGGCTATATACTCCCAGTCTTTATTTAATTGTTTATTTTAAAACAGGGTGTATGCTAAATTGCTGAGGCTGGCATTGGAATTGAGATTAAAATTAAAACATTAATTGATGGACGGAGGAATAGATAAATATATGGCAAAGCCAATTTAGTAAAATGTTAATGGCAGTATACAGGTGGTGAATAAAGGGTTTTCACTGCAAAATTCATTCATATATGTATGGAATTTTAAATAATGAAACATTAGTATAAAATAATCAACAATTTGTGTTCCTGACCATTTTTTTGGGGTACCATGGATTGACCCTAGGGTCATTCTACAGTCAAGCTATACCTCAAGCCCTATTTTATTTTTATTTTGAAACATGGTCTCACTAAGTTACTAAGGCTGTCCTTGAACCTGCGATCCTCCTGTTTCAGCCTTCCAAGTAGTGAGATTATAGGTTTGTACTACCATGCTCATCTTACTGAACTTAGACACTGGAGAAGAAATTCTAATGGCCTGAATGGGAAACTTAAGTTATTAAGGACTGGTGAAGTATTTGGCCTAAGATAATATTTTACATAAAACAGTTACAAAATTTAACAATAAGCCAGGTGTAGTGCCTCATGCCTATAATCCCAGTACTTGGCAGGCTGAGACATGAGAATTCCAAGTTTGAGGCCAGCTTCAGGAACTTGGCAAGACTCTCAGTAACTTAGTGAGAATGTGTTTAAAATTAAATAGGCCGGGCATGGTAGTGCACACTTGTAATCCCCGCGCTTGGGAGGTGGAGACAGGAGGATTGTGCAGGTTTGAAGCCAGCCGCTTGTTCTGGCTTAAGAGACCCTGTTTCCAAATAAAAAGTATAAAAATAGGTCTGGGAGTGTAGCCTGGAGGTAGAAGAGTTTCCAGGAACCCCAGTACCACTAAATAAATAAATAAATAAATAAATAAATAAATAAATGAATGAAATAAATAGTTCTGGGGAGTGTAGCTCAGTACCATAAAACAAATAAATAAAATAACAAATAATTTTTTTTTGCATTACTGGAGATTGAACCCAGGGAATTCTACCTCAGAGCTAGACCCCAGCTCGAGTTTTTATTCTCTATTTTGAAACAAGGTCTCACAAAGTTGAGAAGGACCTCACTAAGTTGCTGAGCCTGGCTATGAACCTGCAATCCTCCTGTCTCAGCCTCCCAAGTACTGGTATTAAAAGTGTATGCCACCACATCTGGCTACAAATGAAAAAAATTTTGGTGCTTGCTGGGGATTGAACCTGGGGCATTCTAACTTTGGCCTACACCCTGAGCCCTAATTTTATTCTTTATTTTGAAACAGGGTCTCACTAAGTTCTGAAGGGCCTTACTCAGTAACCGAGGCTGACCATGGACTTGAAATCCTCCTGTCTCAGCCTCTCAAGTACAAAGCATGTGCCATCATGTCCAGCAGATGAAAATTTTTATGAGAGTCAAAATAATGTTCTGGAATATCCTGAAGCAAACCATAAGACAAATTTTATGAGTTTTAAGGTGGGTTTTCTGCATGAGAATTAAAAAAAAAAAAACAAATCTAAGCTGGGCATGGTGGCGCATGCCTGTAATTCTAGTCTTTAGGAGGTTGAGATAGGAAGATCAAAATTTCAAGTCCAGCCTCAGCAACATAATGAGACCCTATTTCAAAATAAAAAATATATATAAAAAGGTTAGAGGTGTAGTTCAGATGCAGAATGCTCCTGAGTGCAATCCGCAGTATGACAAAGGACAAAATAGAAAGAGAGAGTATGAGAGAAATTCAGTAACAATAGACAAAATCACTCTAGTGTTCATCATTAACAATGAAAGAGTTTTGAAACCTTACCAATCACTGCACTTTCTTCTTTAGACTACATACCTAACAGTGCAGCAAATATGGGGAAGTTCATCCGCTTCAGGCCCAGCTGCTTGGCCACCTCCTGCATCAGGAACTGGTTGGTAGTAAGGTTCTTCCCATTCCAGCTCAGCTTCAGAGCATGTGAACTGTAGTAGGAGGGAATATTGTAGAGAGCATACTCGGAGTCATGCGCAAGAAGGCCGTGGAAGCCATTTTCCCTGAAGAAAGCCACCACTTCCAAATGGTGGTCTTCGAGGCTCTGAAAGACCTAAGAGAAAAGATGAAAGCATGTCAAGCCACAGAGACTGACCGGCATTTTGTTACAAGTCAGGAAGGTTAGTAGCTAACATTATACTTTGGTAAAATTAAGATTGTATGTGGGAAAAGCTGGGTGTGGTGTCTCACACTTGTAATCCCAATGCTTGGGAGACTGACACAGGAAGATCCAAGGTCCATAGCCAGCCGCAGCAACTTAATGAGGCCCTCCATAACTGAGCAAGATCCTGTTTCAAAATAAAAATTTAAAAAGGAGCTCACAGGTGGCTCACACCTGTAGTCCCAGTACCTGGGAGGCTGAGACAGGAGGATTGTGGGTTTAAAATCAGCTTCAACAACTTAGCAAGACCATCTTCCCAGATAAAAAATAATAAAGGGTTGGGATAGAACTTGGATGTTGAATGCCCTTGGGCTCAATCTTCAGTACCACAAAAACAAAGAAAGAAATAAAATACAAAGGACTGGGAGTATATCTCAGAGGTAGAAATGACCCTGGGTTCAATTCCTAATACCATACATACAATAAAAAGATTATATATGGCTGAAATGAATACTTTTTTTTTTTTTTTGCGGTACTGGAGATGGAATCCAGAGGCATTCTACCTCCGAGCTGCACCCCCAGCCCTATTTTTTTATTCTTTATTTTGAGACAGGGTCTCACTGAGTTGCAGAGGGCCTCACTAACTAGCTGAGGCTGTTTGTGAACCGCGATCCTCTGGTCTCAGCCTCCTGGATTCTGGGATTACAAGCTTGCACCACCACGCCTGGCTTGAAATGAATACTTATAAACAAAGCAAACAAATAAAAAAACAAAGTCTTCTTGCCGGTGTGGTAGCACATGCTTGTAATCCCAGCATTTGGAAGGCTGAGACAGGAGGATCATGGTTCGCGGCAGCCTCAGCTACTTAATGAGGCCCTCTGCAACTCAGTGAGACCAGGTTTCAAAATAAAGAATAAAAAAATAAGCGCCGGGTGTGGTGATGCACGCTTGTAATCCCCACTCTTGGGAGGCAGAGACAGGAGGATCGAAGCCAGCCATGCTGGCTTAAGAGACCCTGTTCCCAAATAAAAAAAAGTATAAAAATAGGTCTGGGAGTGTAGCCTGGAGGTACAAGGGCTTCTAGGAACCCCAGTAACACCCCCCAAAAAAAGAATAAAAAATAGGGTTGGGGTTATAGCTCAAAGGTAGAATCCCCCTGGGTTCAACCCACAGTATTGCTAAAACAAAAACAAAGCCTTCTCTCAAACAGGAACTTGGTTGAACACAGAACTGTACATGTGTTCACTCAAATGACCAGTTTATTTTTACTCCTTTTATGACTCTTGACCTGAATTTCCTCAAAATCAAAATACTGAAATTAACATGGCATAGCCAGATGTGGTGGCACATGCTTATAATACCAGTACTTGGGAGGCTGAAACAGGAAGATCATGGGTCAAAAACAGCCTCAGCTACTTAGTGAGGCCCTCTGCAACTTAGTGAGACCTTGTTTCAAAATAAAGAATACAAAACAGGGCTGGGGATATAGCTCAGAGGTAGAATGCCCCTGGGTTCCATCTATGGTACAGCAAAAAGAAAGAAAAGAAAAGAAAGAAAGAAATTAACATGGCATGTGTTATTTCAATGTCCAATCATGACAGAAGAGACTTTTGTTAGAAAAATAATAGAGCATCTGGGCATGATCATGCAGGCCTGTAATCCCATTACATGAAAAGCTGAGATAGGATTGCAGGTTTGAGGCCTGTCTCAACAACTTAGAGAGACCCTCTTTCAAAAAATAAAAGGGTCCAGGGTGTAGCTCAGGGGTAGAATGCACTTGGTGAAATTCCCAGTATTAAAATAAAAGGGAAAAAATAATAAAGCTATTATTTATCACTCAGTGCATCCTATGTGCCATATAGATTTTACCCATATTATCTTACCATCTATGGCAAGGTACATATGAATGAAAAATTTAGACATGGACAGAAATACAGAAACATAAGTCCGTCCAATTTTTAAAAAATGTTCTTGCTTTTTATCACAGGAGCACCATACACTGCAGGGTATTTCTAACCACCTCTTTTTTTTTTTTTTTGCAGTACTGGGGATGGAACCCAGGGGCATTCTACCTCCGAGCTACACCCCAGCCCTATTTTTTATTCTATATTTTGAAACAGGGTCTCACTGAGTTGTGGAGGGCCTCACTAAGTAGCTGAGGCTGGTGGCAAACCATGATCCTTCTGTCTCCGCCTCCCAAATGCTGGGATTACAAGTTTGTGCCACCCTGCTCGGCTTTTTTTTTTTTTTTTTTTTTTTTTTTTAGGTACTGGGGATGGAACTCGGGGTCATTGTATTTCCGAGACCTATTTTTTATTCTTCTACACTCCTCGCCCTATTTTTATTCTTCATTTTGGAACAGGGTCTCATTGAGTTGCAAAGGACCTCACTAAGTAGCTGAGGCTGTCTGCGAGACATGATCCTCTGGTCTCAGCCTCCTGAATGCTGGGATTACAAATGTGCACCACCACACCCAGCTAGCCTCGTTTTTATTATTTATTTATTTACTTATTTATTTATTGTAGTACTGGGGATTGAACCCAAGGGCATTCTACCTCTGAGCTACACCCCTAACCCTATTTTTTATTCGTTATTTTGTAAAAGGGTCTCACTGGGTTACAAAGGACCTCACTAAGTAGCTGCGGCTGTTCATGAACCACAATCCTCTGGTCTCAGCCTCCCAAGTACAGGGATTACGAGTGTGTGCCACAATGCCTGGCTCGCCTCATTTTTAAAATGGAGCAGCTAAGACTACAAAAGGTTGGCTGTCCCTAGAGTTGCCCAACAAGTGAATGTTAAACAGAATTCAAGCCGGGCGTGGTGGCGCACGCTTGTAATCCCCGCGCTTGGGAGGCAGAGACAGGAGGATCGCGCAGGTTCGAAGCCAGCCGTGCGCGCTGGCTTAGGAGACCCTGTTTCCAAATAAAGATGTAAAAATAGGTCTGGGAGTGTAGCCCGGAGATAGAAGGGCTTCCAGGAACCCCAGTACCACAAAAAAAAAAAAAAAACAGAATTCAAAATGCTGTCCTGCCGGGCGTGGTGGCGCAGGCTTGTAATCCTCTTGCTTGGGAGGAGGAGACAGGAGGATCGCGCAGATTCGAAGCCAGCCACGCGTGCTGGCTTAGGAGACCCTGTTTCCAAATAAAACTATAAAAATAGGTCTGGGAGTGTAGCCTGGAAGTGGAAGGGTTTCCAGGAACCCCAGTACCATAAAAAAAATGCTGTCCTGACTCCAGCATAAGTACTTTTCAAGTTCCAGGTACTTTCCTGGATAGCCCAATTTTAATGAAACAGAGAAACACTATAAATGACTCTGGGGTTTTTTTCCCTGAAGAGTCAACCCATGGGCATACGTGTGTGTGTGTGTGTGTGTGTGTGTGTGTGTGTGTGTGTGTGTGTTTACTGGGGATTGAACTAAGGGGCATTCTACCTCCAAGCTATACCCCCAGCTCTATTTTTTTTTTATTTTGAAACAAAGTCTCACTAGGTTGATGAGTCTCACTACTTGCTGAGGCTATTCTTTGATCCTCTTGTCCCAGCCTCCCAAGTACTGGGATTACAAATGTGCGCCAGCACATCTGGCTTAACACAGGGGCATTCCACCTCTGAGATACACTTCCAGCCCATTTTATTTATTTTTTTGAAACATGATCCTACTAGGTTACTGAGTCTCCCTACATTGCTAAGGCTGGCCTTCATCCTGTCTCAGCCTCCCAAGTACTGGAATCACAGGCATGTGCCACCACACCCAGCTCTGCACATGATACTGGCTGCACTTGAAGTGTACTGAAGATATCTATTTATTTATTCTTTAGTTTTATTTATAAGTGGAACATATTGAAAATGGTATACATTTTGACTGTGCTTGGTGCCCTCCCCCCACCCAGTTCCCCTCCCCTCCTCCCAACAATGAGTGTCCAGGTTAACCATGCTATATTCATACTTTTACACATATTCAATGTAGCTCATCCACTAATCAACCTCAGCCTTCTTCATCTCCTATCCTTCCATTCTAGCTTTGCTGAGATTTCCTCTCCATTATCTGGAGTCCCCAGTGCTCCCTAGTTTGGGCATATTAGAGAGAACATATGTCCCTTCTCTTTCTGTGCTTGACTGGTCTCACTTAACATAATGTTCTCCAGATCTTTCCATCTTCTTGTGAATGCCATGATTTTGTTCTTCTTTACAGCTGTATAGAATATCTATATATTAGTTATCTCTGTTTTTTTGGGGGGTACAGCAGATTGAATCAAGGGGATTGAATCTGAGTTATGCCCCCAGCACTTTTTTTCTTTTTTGTTCTGAAACAAGGTCGTGCTAAATTTAAGGTTCTCATGAAATTGCTGAGGCTGGCCTCAAACCTGTGATCCTCCTGTCTCAGCTTCCCAAGTACTGGGATTACAGGCATGCATGATGCCACTCAGCTCCGCAACATTCTTCGATGAAAATCTCTGTGTTTCTGATTTCCAAATAAGACCTGTTATATAGTAATTGTAATACTAATGGTAACAGACTGAATATGTATACATACTCTCTACTTAGCAATGTTCCAAATTCCTAACATGCATTAACTTGTTTAATAAAACAACCTCATGAGGCCATAATTATTATTACTATCACCTATCCCATTTTTCATTATTATCCCTAAGGTCATACAGCTGGAAAGAGTAAAGTCTGGACTTTGGCTGTAGAATACAAGATACCAAAGTGGGTGATATCACCCCCTAGGAAGTGGTGAAACAAAATATAGATACATGAGACAGACAAGTAGAACACTGGAAGGGAGCTGGGAGCAGGAGGAATGGAGGGGGAAAAGGAGGCCTGAGGAAGGACACAGTTCAAATGATGCTGTGTCCATAAATGAAGGTATCATTATCAAACTAACATGTATGAGGGAAGCAGATGTGATCCAGAGGAAAATACACCAAGTGCCGTGCACATATGTTTGTATCATTTTGAACCTATGATGACAGTGAACAAATAAAAATATATTTCAAAAGGATTGCAAATTTATCACTGCATCTTTCTGTTCATTCACATAAAGAAGGTAGATTTCAGAGTGGGCACTAATTTTTATTTTTTTGAAATGAGGGAGTCAAGCCAAGTAAGTTTGGTGACCTCTACTAACCTATGGACCCTGACAATTTTGTTGAACTCAACTGACCTATTTTTTTTCTAGTACTGGAGATTGAACCCAGAGGCATTATACCCGTGAGCTACACCACCAGCTCCCTTTTTAGTTTTGTTTTGAAACAGGGTCTCACTAGGTTGCTGATAGTCTCCCTAAGTTGCTGAGGCTGGCTTTGAACCTGCAATCCTCCTGTCTCAGCCTCCCAAATACTGGGATTATAGGTGTACACCACTATGCCCCAGCAACTGACCTACTTTTCATTTAAGTTGTGAAGGAACTGTAGTTAGCTAGAGTCTAGCACAAGTTTCAATGCATTGAACTTTTGCTGGGCTCTAGAAAAAGTGTAGTCACAATTGTCATGTCATACACTGGGTCACATAAAGGAACGGACACTGATAAGCAGATAGTGAGGCAAGGCTGGTATTGATTTCATATCCAGGCAAAAGAACCAAAAGGTATTACAACATATTTATACCTAGAGATATGGTTAACTGGAGCTGGGAGTGTAGCTCAGTGGTAGATCACTTGCCTAGCAGGCATGAGGCCCAGGGTTCTACCCCAGCAATGCCTCCCAAAAAAAGTTATGATTAACTGCACAGGTGTTAGGGTAGGAGTATAGTTTTATGCATCTCCTGGTGAGTTTTTCCCAGCCTCTCATATGAGATGCCAGCTGAGCATCCATCTCCATTGTGCCAGGCACAGTGCAAAGTGTGATATGTTGAAGATGGCAGCAGCCGCGGTCGTAGCAACAATAGCTGGCAGCAGCCAAATAGGACAGGTATTCCTCTGAGAAAACCCGAACATCAGATTTTGGTTTAATATCTTGTTGAGACAATATATAGAGACATTTATAGCCATGACTTCCTAACTAAAATATACGAAGAGACTGACCAAGATGGTGGAGATGGTGGTAGCAGCGGTGGCCAGTATTCGAGAGAGGTAGATAAAACCAATCCAACCCACCTTGAACTGTTGGAGAAATCTTCCCAGAAAAAGACTGCTCCTGCCCCACGTGCTCAGGAATTCTGGACAACCTACTATGTAAGAAAAATGCTCAGGAGGAGGGCCAAGATGGCAACAGCCAGCATCAGGGAGAGGCAGGTAAATTCATTCTAATCCACCCTGAACTTTTGAGGAAATCTCCCCAAAAGTAGACTGCACCTGCCCTACATGCTCAGGAACTCTGGACAACATACTATGTAAGAAAAATGTTTGAGGTGCATCAGATGGAGGCCCGCAGAGTCAGGTTGGCTGGCACCAGGCATCCCAGGAGTCAAGGGTGCTCCTGGCCACCTCTGCGCAGTGCTGGGGCTGGATGCACTTGGAGCAGCAGAACCCGCTCTCTGTGGTGAAGCTGTGGGCCTCTGCTCCTGGCGGGGAGATAAAACACATTGCTACTAAGTACTTGGGCCCCCAACTCCTGCAAAAGACAAGTACTGTTTTCTCTTATTAAAAAATATTGAGGGAGGGGCCAAGATGGCAGTGGCCGCGGACTCCACTGCAACCATGACAATAATTGGCAGTAGCCAAATAGGACATGTATTCCTCTGAGAAACCCCGGACATCAGATTTTGGTTTAATATCTAACAGGGACAACACATACATTTATAGCCATGACTTCCTACCTAAAATATGAGAAGAGACATAACAAGATGGCTGAGACGGCGGCGGTGTCAGCCAGTATTTAGGAGAGCTAGATAAATCCAATCCAACCTGCCTTGAACTGTTGGAGAAATCTTCCCAAAAAAAGACTGCTCCAGCCCCACATGCTCAGGAACTCTGGACAACATACTCTGTAGGAAAAATGCTTGGGAGGAGAGCCAAGATGGCTGTGGCAGCCAGCATCAGGGAGAGGCAGGTAAATTCATTCTAATCCACCCTGAACTTTTGAGGAAATCTCCCCAAAAGTAGACTGCATCTGCCCTACATGCTCAGGAACTCTGGACAACATACTATGTAAGAAAAATGTTCGGGGTGCTTCAGATGGAGACCCACATAGTCGGGTCGGCCAGAGCTGTGCGTCACAGGAGCCAAGGACGCTCCTAGCCACCACGCTCCTCTGCGCAGCGCTGAGGCTGGGTGCGCTCAGAGCAGCAGAACCTGTTCTCCATGGTGAAGCTGTGGGCCTAGGCTCTTGGCGGGGAGATAAAACAGACTGCTACTAAGTACTTGGGCTCCCAACTCCTGCAAAAGACACATACTGTTTTCTTTTATTAAAAAAGATTGAAGAGGGAGGAAGATGGCGGCAGCTGCAGCTGAAGCTGCAGTGGCAACCATGACCACAGCGGTGATAGTTAGTAGCAGCCGAATAGGATATGCATCCCCCTGAGAAACCCTGGACAACAGATTTTTATTTAATAGCTGATTGGGACAACACACAGAAACATTTCCAGTCATCACATCCTATCTGAAATATAGGAGAGAGAGTGGAAAATGGCGGAATTAGAGGCAGGACTGCAGCGCGGCACCCACCACTGCAAGAAAAGTGATTTTTGGAGGGATATCCTAGAAGAGATCAGAAAGCAGACTGCTCCTGCCAACCATTCACAAGAATACTTAACAACAACATACTCTAGGAGAGACCAAGAAGGCGGCGGTGGTGGCCAGTATTCAGGACAAGCAGACAGATTCAACCAAATCCACCTTGAATTTTTGAAGAAATAGACTGTTCCTGCCCCACATGTTCAGGAACTCTAAACAGCACACTATGTAAGAAAAAGTTTTGCGGATATGTACCAAAATGGCGGTAGCAGGGGCAGCTAGTATTCGGGATCCAATCCAATCCAATCTACCTTGAATGTTTGAAAATATCTCCCCAAAAGTAGACTATTCTTGCTGCACATGTGCAGGAATTCTGGAAACATACTATGTAAAAAAAAGGGGGCAAGTTGGAGGGAGCCCCACCCATATTACTGTGCTGATTCGCTGCGCTGGAGGTCCTGGGAGACCTCAGCTCATGGCTGCTGTGCCCCCCCCTGCTCTGTGCTAGGGGCTAGGGTGTGATTGGAGCAGCGGATCCCACTCTCCATGGTGAGGCTGTGAGCTTCCACTTTCAGTGGGGAGATAAAATCCATTGCTGCAGGGAATTGGGCTCTCAGCTTCTGCAAATGACACGTGCTGTTTTCTCCTACTAAAATATATATATATGGAGGAAAATAGGAACCTGCTACAGCATCTCATGCAGATCTTGAGAAAGCTCGATCAGGTGATCTGCAACAGCTTAAATCCCCCATGAAGTATGTCTAGCATTCCTTTCTTCAAAAATTATTTTAGGATTATTTGGATTAACATGTATAATTGGAATTTTATGTATAAGCATTATAACTAAAACTGATGGGCAGCAGCCTGTGAGAGACTCAGGAAACAAAGATGTTTTCCCAAGGATAAAGTTTGGGCCAAACATTAAGTTCAAACTGACCTTAGTTTGGGCCAATGTATAAGATTAAGTTTAAGTCAGCCTTGTGAAGTGAGACAAAGCATACTATGATTATTTAAATGTCTGGCACCCTTGCCCTAAACTCTATAAAAAATAAAACTTTTCCCATCCTTGGAGTTCCTGCCTGCATGGCTATGCCCCTGCTTTGCTGCCAAAAAAGAAAGTATAAAAATTATAACAAATCCTGATTAAGATGGAGAAGCTTGAATCTGATCTCATGTGACAGTTCTTCTCTCATTCACCACAACTCATGGTAGGGCCATCATCACATAGTGGCACCTACCGTGGGGCACGATTGGTGAGTAATCCCCCTCATTTTCAGGGAGCCAGGTAGATTGCTCAAGGGTGCTACAGACCCCCTGTCTTCGTAAAGCAGGTAAAGAAGGGCAATTACGTTAAAGATGGGACATACTGAATCAAAACAGAGAGGTTTCTTCATTGATATCACTAAGCATAAGAAAAAAGGTATATCAGTTTTTGCTAAGCAACTTAGGCACTTTCTCTCCTTTCTACAAGAATGTTCTCCTTGGTTTCCTGAAGAAGTAACTTTAAACTTAGAAACATGGAACAAGTAAGAAAAAGAAATGTAACTATATTATACTAATCATGGACCATAAAGGGTCCCTGTAAAAGCTTTATCTCTACTGAATCTTTTTAAAGATGCCTTAGATCCAACTCATGAGGCAGTTTGGCCGCTAGAGTGGCTACCTGGGAGCAAGCACCTCTGCTCTCTTCTGAAACAAAACCTGATATTTTATTAACCTTTGGTCAAGGGCATGCCTTTGTTTTTCCACAGGATGCTCAAGCACCTTTGTCGGTTCCTGATCAAATAATTCACCATTATACTACATTGCTGCAGGGGGCCTCGCATTCCACTTCGCCCATTCCACAGACCTTCTGGAAGGTCTGAGCATGTTGAAGAATGACTGGGTAGGATTAAGTTTATGAAATAAATATTGCATGTGATAAAATGGTTATATTTAAAAATTAATCAAAAGGTTTACAGTAAAATTTAAAAAATTTCCTGTTTCTATTTTCTATAAATATCTATATATAAATCAGTATTAAAACATCAGTTTAGCTACGTCAGTTTATCATAGCTGCCTGAAGCCAACAGCCTCAAAGCCAACTGTTTCAGAAACAACCCACCAAACTGCTTGTGAAAATCTGTATGGTTCCTCATAAATAATAAGGCTCCTAAAACTGTATTATGAGTTTTGTTTCTCACAGACTTATGCTGTCAAGCTCCAGATGATGCTCCAGATAATATTCTAGATAAATATCTGTGGGAGCCCCTTGGATGGCCATGGACCCATGTTTGCTGCTCAGCATCTTTGGTTCTGGGAATAACAGCATTAATTTCAACAATTACTTCCTTAACCCTTTCTTCTGCTACTTTAGTTACTAATATACAAACTGCTCATCATGTTAATTCCTTGTCTCATAATGTTTCTTTAGCATTAGCTACTCAAGAAGTCATAGATAGAAAGTTAGAAACTAAATTATCAGTAATGGAAGAAACTGTTCTTTATTTAGGTAATCAAATAAAAAATATAAAAACTAGACTGCAAGTTGAATGCCATGCTCAATATAAATAAATTTATGTTACTCCACTATCCTTTAATCATTCAAAATATACTTGGAAACAAGTTCAAATACATCTCTTAGGAATATGGAATAATACACAATTGGCCCCTCATTTAAAGATGGATCATCCTGTCAAAGTTACTCACCTTCTGGCTTTCAGGTTTTCTGTAAGTGGGAATAAGTGTGGAGAAATAGAAGCTCTAACACATTGTTGGTGGGATTGCAAGTTGATGCAACCACTTTAGAGAACAGTATAGAAGATCCTCAGAAGAACGAAAATGAACTTACCATATGATCCAGCAATACCACCTCTGGGTATCTACCAAAAAGAGTGAAAACCCAAATACCAAACTAATGCATGAGCAACAACCATGTTCATAGATGCACAATTCACCATTGCCAAACTGTGGAACCAGCCAAGATGTCCTTCAACGGATGAGTGGATTTCAAAACTATGGGATATGTACACAATGGAATTTTGCCCAGCTATAAGGGAGAACAAAATTATGGCATTTACAGTGAAATGTCATAAAAATAAGAAATCAGATGCTTTTCCTAACGTGTGAAAACTAAAGAGAAATGAGTAACAGGAGGAACTCTAGATGAAGAAGGGAGCCTATAGAGGAGCAATGAAGGTGACATATCTGAGGGGGTAAGAGAGAGGATAAGGGAAACTCTTTAAAGCACATGATGTACTCTTAAAGCACATGTATCAAACTCAATCAGGAAGCCAAGCATGGGTAGGTGGGAGGGGGAGAGAGGAGGTTAGAGATTGGGGAGGGGCTGATTGGGTGATGTGTACATGTATATATTCACAAGTTTTTTTTAAAATCCCATTGAGATATATGACTATAATGCACCAATAAAAATTTATTAAAAAAACAAAGTGTGATATGTTCTCTCCTCATCTTAACCAGATCTTACAGGAATTATAAGCCCCACTGTACACATGAGGAAAGAGGCGAAAGAAGTTAGGTGACTGCTCAGAGCCATACAGCTGGGAAGAGCAACTTGGATCTGAGTCAGAGTAACATCAGAATCCCTGTTCTGTCCACTGTAACACATAACCTTTACCTGGTCTGAAGCTGACTATGCCACCATTCAAGTGATTTCATATCCAGAGAACCAAGCACTAATGCTTCTATTGTATTAGGGATTGAACTCAGGGGTGCTTTACCACTGAGCCACATCCCCAACCCTTATTCTTTTATTTTGAGACAAGATCTCACTAAATTGCCTAAGGCTGGCCTCAAACTTTTGATCTTTATGCCTTCACCTCCCAAGTAGCTAAATTGCCCACATTGGCCTCAAACTTGTGATCCTATGGCTTTAGTGTCCTGAGTAGCTGGGATTACAGGTCTGCATCTCCATGTCCAGCTAATAACTAATGATCTTTAACTAATGTGGTGGTTCTTAACACACTAGGAAGTTGGCATGGTGGCACATGCTCAAAATCACAGTACTTGGGAGGCTGAAAAAGGGGAATCACAAGTTCAAAGCCAGATCACGGTAACTTAGTAGACCCTGCTTCAAAATAAAAAAGGTGGCTGTGAGTGTAGCTCAGGGGTAGAATATACCTGGGCTCAATCCCCAGTAACACAGACACACAAAAAGACATTAGCACGCTGGACGTGGTGGCGCCTGCTTGTAATCTCAGCATTCGGGACGCTAAGATGAGAAGATTGTGGTTCATGAACAGCCTCAGCTATTCAGTGAGGCCCTTTGCAACTCAGTGAGACCCTGTTTCAAAGTAAAGAATAGAAAACAGGGCTAGGGGTGTAGCTCAGAGGTAGAATGCCCCCTGGGTTCCATCCTTAACACTGCAAAAAAAAAAAGACATTAGCAATTTAAATCACAAACCCTAGAGAGTGATTTTCCACAATATACTAAGCTGGCCCTAAACCTCAAATTGGCTGAAATAATTTCCTGAGTGTGATGTAAACATATATCAAAATGGTTTCCAGTAAGTTCTGACACACACACACACACACACACACACACACACACACACACACACACACAATTGAATCCTAGCATTTGGGAGGCTGAGACAGGAGGATCGTGGTTCACAGACAGCCTCAGGTACTACTTAGTGAGACCTTTTGCAACTCAGTGAGACCGTTTCAAAATAAAGAATAAAAAATAGGACTGGGGTGTAGCTCAGAGGTAGAATGTCCCTGGGTTCAATCCCCAGTACCACACATACACAAAAAGGAATCACTGAACTGAAACCAAGCGTGGTGGCACAAACCTGTCATTCTAGTACTTGGGAGGTTGAAACAGGAAAACCATAGCCTTTAAGGCCAGCCTCAGCAATGTAGTGAGACTTTCAGCAACCTAGAAAGATCCTATATCAAAATAAAAAAAATAAAAAGGGCTAGGGCTATAGCTCAGCAGGAGAATTCCCCTGGGTTCAGCCCCCAGTAACTAACACACACACACACTCACTCTCTCTCTTGCGCGCATGCTCTTTCTCTCATTGAACTAATCTAACTACTCATTTTACTGCTTAAAGAGAATATAAAACAAAACTACCTTGAACTAATCTGCAGCACAACCAAGAATAGAACAAAAGGCTCAGTATTCCAATTATAAAACTTCTGGGGAAGAAACATAGAAAGCAACAAAATAAGAACATCAGATATCTAGCCATGTGTGGTAGCACACACCTGTAATCCCAGTGCTTGGTATGCTAAAACAGGAGGATTATAGGTTAGAGGTCAGCCTTAAAAGCTTATGAAGTCCTTTAAAAATGAAAAAATTAAAGTGCTAGATCTATAGCTTGGTGGTATAATGGCCCGGGGCTCAATACCTAGTACCAAAAAAAAAAAAAAAGGAGTCTCACAATTCCACAATACCCCACCCCTACCAGGCTAGTTTCCTAACTACCCATTCCCATGATTGCTCCTGATTCCTTGTCTTTGCTCACGTGTTTTCCCTGCCTAAAATGCTCTAATGGCCCTTTCCCAATGCTCTCAAACTTCCTATCGGCCTACTGAGTCTCAGAAAATTATCACTTTCCTCCTCTTCACTGACATAGCACTCAGAAAGATGTCAGTCACAGAACTAATTTGGCAATACTATCATCTCCAAGTTTTAAGCTCACAGGTCTATCTTACTTTTGTGTGTATTCACCATGGTCCTAACCAATAGGAGCTAATTGGAATAGAATAGGAAAGAAGGACCTAACCAAGTATGGTGGTGTGTGACTTTACTTGAGATTATTTTGGAGACTGAGACAGGATTGCAGGTTTGAGGCCAGCCTCAGCAACTTTGTGAAGCCCTCTACAACACAGAGACCCCGTTTCCAAATAAAAATAAAATAGAACTGGAGATATAACTCAGAGGTAGAATGACCTTAGGTTCAATATCCTGTACCAAAAAATAAATGAATAAATTAATTAATAACTGGGCATGGTAGCATACAACTACCTGGGAAGCTGAGATAGGAGGATAGTAGATCAAGGCCAGCCTCAGCAACTTCATAAGATCCTGTTTCAAAATAAAAAATAAGAAAAATAAACTGGGATATATCTCAGTAGCAAAGCACTTGCCTTGCAAACACAATGCGCTGGGTTCAATCCCCAGTATCAACAAGGACAAAAAATAAAAAACCAAAAAAGGGCTGGGGTATATCTTGGAAGTAGAATGCTCCTGGGTTCAATCCCCAGAAAAAAAAAGTTGTTGAGGCCTGAGAATGCAGATCAATATTACAGACCCTGGACTGGATCTCTAGCAAACACAAGAAATATCTTTGATGTAGAGGGGCATGAAAGTGGTAAAGTTTGACTTCTGACTTGACAGAGCAATCTTCCAGAAAATATTTTGTTCCTTTAGTAACACAGAGATTTTTATTGCAGCATAATTACTAGGGTAACCTTTTCACATAAGACAACCAATTTGAGTTACAGGTTTCTTTTTGAGGTTGTTTTTCTAAGGCTTGGCAAATAAGAGGCACCATAACCGCAGCCTTTGACTGCAGCAGATGTGCTGAATTCACAAGGTGAAATGCCTTAATTGACTGCTACTAACATTGGAGGTAGTAAAATAATATTAATTATCAATTATGTACCTGCTGTGTATCAGGCACTGCTCCAAAGCCACCTCAGCTCCACTAAGTTTACAATAGCATAACCAGGTATTATAATAGTCCTCCCTCATTTGCAAGGATATATCCTAAGACACCCAGTGGATGCTTGAAATAGTTGATAGTACCAACCCTATTTATATACTATGTATTTTCTATACATACATATATATTTTATGCCTTTTCCATCTTTTTCTTTTTTGTGAAACTGGGAATGGAAGGCAGGGGCATTCTACCTCCTACATACACCCCAAGACCTATTTTTTATTCTTTATTTTATTTTTTGTGGTACTGGGGTTCCTGGAAGCCCTTCTACCCCTGGGCTACACTCCCAGACCTATTTTATACTTTTTTATTAGGAAACAGGGTCTCTTAAGCCAGCACGGCTGGCTTAGAACCAACATGATCCTCCTGTCTCTGCCTCCCAAGTGCGGGGATTACAAGTGTGTGCCACCACGCCCGGCTTATTCTTTATTTTAAAAAAGGTTCTGCCAGGTGTGGTGGCGCACGCTTGTAATCCCCGCACTTGGGAGGTGGAGACAAGAGGATCGCGCAGGTTCGAAGCCAGCCCCGTGCTGGCTTAGGAGACCCTGTTTCCAAATAAAAATGTAAAAATAGGTCTGGGAGTGTAGCCCAGAGGTAGAAGGGCTTCTAGGAACCCCAGTACCACCAAAAAAAAAAAGGTTCTAAGTTTCAGAGGGCCTCACTAAGTAGTTGAAGCTGGCCAGGAACCTTTAATCTTCCTGTCTTAGCCTCCCAAATACTGGGACTACAATTATGTGTCACCACACCCACCTTTTACCATTTTATATAAGTACTTAATACATAACATGGCTTTAACATCTTCAGTTTGAAGTATGATGGCTAAACTAGCTACAATTAACTTTTACAACTTTATAGTTTCATGAATGGAAACATTTTATTTTTACATTTTATTTTTTGGTACTCAAGATTGAACATATGGACATTCTACCTCCAAACTACACATTCAGCCCTTTTTAACTTTTGAAACAGGGTTTTACTAAGTTGCTGAGGCTAGCCTCAAATGTGTGATCCTCCTGTCTAAGCCTCCCAAGTACTGGGATGGCAGAAGGAAGACTCATTCTTAACATAGACCCTAAAAACTTCAGCATGTGATTTTTTTCTTTCCAATTGAAGTTGAGAACTTTTACCTCTTCACTTAAGGAAAGCACTTCACTGCTTGTCTTCGGCATATCTGAACTGGCAGCATCACTAGTCTGGTGCGTTAGGGTCATTAG
This sequence comes from Muscardinus avellanarius, assembly GCF_963383645.1. Classification (NCBI taxonomy): domain Eukaryota; kingdom Metazoa; phylum Chordata; class Mammalia; order Rodentia; family Gliridae; genus Muscardinus; species Muscardinus avellanarius. The sequence continues at coordinate 46,074,082 of NC_137792.1, forward strand.
TAAGCAAAGAATGGATTATTTGAACACAAGCACTGCAATACTTCAACAGTCAAAATAAAAATAAAATTAAAAATTAAAAAACAGGGCTGGGGGTATAGATCAGAGGTAGAATTCCCCTGGGACCAATCCTTAGTACCTTAAAAAAATAATGAAAATAGGGCTGGGTTTGTAGCTCAGATTCAATCACTAGTACCATATACAATAATAAGCAAAGAACTAGCTGGGCATGGTGGTGCGTGTCTGTAATCCCAATACTTGGGAGGCTGAGACAGGAGTATTGCAGGCAAGTACAGCCTCAGCAAGTAGTGGACTCTCATCAACCTAGTAAGACCCTGTTTCTAAATAAACAATAAAATAGGGTTAGGGGTATAGCTTGAAGGTAGAGTGCCTCTGGATTCAATCCCCAGTAAAACACACACACACACACACACACACACACACACACACACATAAATAAAAGTGAAACTGGCCTGAAAGCACAGCATTATTAGTCATTACAGAAATGCCAATCAAAGATGTAATTAGGAAGCAGTTAACACCCACTATGATGGCTACAATTTTTTTTAAAAAATTGAAAATAATGAGTGTTGGCAAGGAGAAAGAAAAATTGGGATCCTCATATGTTGCTGGTGTGAATAGAAAATGGTACAGCTACTTTGGGAAACAGTCTGGGAGCTCCTCAAATGATAAGCCCTGCATGATACAGCAATTCCATTCCTAGATATGTACCCCCAAAGAACTGAAAAACTGTCATGGAGGTGCAGACCTGTATGTAATCCGAGTACTTGAGAGGCTGAAACAGGGGGGTTGAAGGTTTGAGGATAGCCTTAGCAATTTGGCAAGACCTCAGCAACTTAGTGATACCCCTGTTTCTTTTGTTGTGGTACTGATGGTTGAATGCAAGGGCATTCTACCTCTGGGATACAACCCTAGCCCTATTTTTGTTCTTTTTTGTGTGGTACTGGGGATTGACCCCAGGGGAATTCTACATCTGATCTACACCCTCAGCCATATTTTCATTTTTTTGAAACAAGGTCTAAGTTGCAGAGGTTGGCTGCAAACCTTGATCCTTCTTTCTCAACCTCCCAAGTACTAGGATTACAGGTATGCACCACCAACAGCTTTACTTTTTAGCTGTGTGACTTTGGTTAAGTCTCTAACCTCTGAGCCTCACTGATTTATTGTCTGCAAAATGGAGATATAGTAGTTCCCCCTGCATTTACAGTTTTGCTTTTCCATGGTTTCAAGTAACTGTGGTCAACTGTGGTCCAAAAATATTAAAAAGGAAATCCCAGAAATAATTCCTAAGCTTTAAATTGCACACACTTCTGAGTAGTGTGATGCGGTTGTGCGCCATCCTTCCTGAATGTGACTCATAATTTTATGCAGTTCACCTATGCTGTTTATGCTTCGTGCGAATCATTTTGGGAGCCACCTTGATTATCAGGCCAACTGTTGACACAGTGCCTGTGTTCAGATACCCCATCTTTTGCTTACTAATGGCCCCAAAGCACCAAACTACTGATGCTGCCAATTTAGATATGCTGAAGACAAGCAGTGAAGTGCTTCCCTTAAGTGAAAAGGTGAAAGTTCTCAACTTCAATTGGAAAGAAAAAAACCCCATATGAAGCTTCTAAGGTCTAGGTAAGTTCTGTCATCCCAGTACTTGGAAGACAGGTGGATCACAGGTTTGAGGCTAGCCTCAGCAACTAGTGAGACCCTGTTTCAAAAAATAAAAGGGCTGGATGTGTAGCTTGGAGGTAGAATAGCCATGTGTTCAATCCCGAGTACCAAAAAATAAAATGAAAAAGAATATTTTCACCGGGCCTGGTGGCACACGCTTGTAATCCTTGTGCTTGGGAGGCTGACACAGGAGGATTGCACAGGTTCGAAGCCAGCCTCCGCTGGCTTAAGAGGCCCTGTTTCCAAATAAAACATATAAAATAGATCTGGGAGTGTAGCCGGAGGTAGAAGGGTCCCATCCCTAGTACCACCAAAAAAAAAAAAAAAAAAAAAAAAAAGAAAGAATATTTCTTGAAAATTCATGAAATTATAAAGATGTAAAAGTCGCTGGGTGTGGCAGTACATGATTGTAATCACAGTATTTGGGAGGCTTAGACAGGAGGATCTCAAATTCAGAGACAGTCTCAGAAATTATTGAGACTATCATCAACCTAGAGAGACCCTGTTTCAAAATAAAGATTAAAAAAATAGGTCTAGGAGTATAGCTAAAAGGTAGAATGTCCCTGGATTCAATCCCCAGTACTCCTGCCCCATAAAAATATATAAAAGTCAGTTGTAGCTAGTTTAGCTGCCACACTTTAAACAGCAGAAGTTACAGCCATGATAGGTGTTTAGTGCTTATTTAAGATGGAAAAAGCTGGGCATGGTTGCGCACACTTGTAATTTCAGTATTTGGGAGGATGAGACAGGAAGATTGCAGGTTTGTAGCCAGTCTCAGCAACTTGGCAAGACCTCAGCAACTTAGTGACACCCTGATTCTTTCTTGTTTGTAGTCCTGGGAATTGAACCAAGGGGCATTCTACTTCTGAGCTACCCCTCTAGCCCTATTTTTAATTTTTTTGTGGTACTGGGGATGGAACCCAGAAGCATTCTACCTCCAAGCTACACCCCCAGCCCTATTTTTGATTCTTTATTTTGAAACAGGGTCTCACTGAGTTGCAAAGGGCGTCACCAAGTAGTAGTTGAGGCTGTCCGTGAACCCAGATCCTCTTGTCTCAGCCTCCCAAATGCTGGGATTACAAGCATACGCCACCACACCTGGCTTCTATTTTTATCATTATTATTTATTATTATTATTATTATTATTATTATTATTATTATTTATTTGCAGGTCTAGGGATGGAACCCAGGGGCATTAGGCCTCTGAACTACACCCTCTGCCCTAGTTGTTTCTTTTTTTTTCCTTTTCTTTTTTTTTTCCTTTTTTTTTTTTTTTTGCGGGTCTGGGGTGGAACCCAGGGGCATTTGACCTCCGAGCTACACTCCTGCCCTATTTTTTGAATCCTTTATTTTGAAAGCAGGTCTCACTGAGTTGCAGAGGGCCTCACTAAGTAGCTGAGGCTGTCCGCGAACCGCGATCCTCTGGTCTCAGCTTCCCAAATGCTGGGATTACAAGCATGTGCCACCACGCCTGGCTCTAATTTTTTATTTTCAAACAGAATTTCAGAATGCTGAGACTGGCCTTGAACCTGTGATCCTCTTGTCTCAGCCTCCCAAGTACTGGGATTACAAGTGTGCATCATCATTCCTGGCTGAGGGACATCCTATTTCAAAATAAAAAATAAAAAGGGCTGGGGGTGTAGATCACAGATAGAATGCCCCTGGCTTTAATCTCCAGTACCAAAAGGGGAGGGACTATTTAAAAGCCACATCCACACAAAAACTTGCACATGGATCCTTATTCAGAACAGCCAAAAGGGGAAATGACCCAAATATCCATGAACTGATGAATGGATAAACAAAATGTGGTAGATCCATACAAGGGAATATTATTCAATACTGACTCAAGCTAAACTATGAATGAATCTCAAAGACATTATGCTAAGTGAAATAAGACAGACACAAAAGGCCACATCATGAATGGATCCTTTTATACAAAGTGTCTAAAATCAGCAAATTTCTAGAGATAGAAAGATACATTAGGCATGGTGGTACACACTCTTGTAATCCCCTTGTAATCCCCGCGCTTGGGAGGCAGAGACAGGGGGATCATGCAGGTTTGAAGCCAGCCTTGGTGGCTTAGGAGACCCTATTTCCAAATTTTAAAAAAAGTATAAAATAGGTCTGGGAGTATAGCCCGGAGGTAGAATGGCTTCCAAAAAGCCCAGTACCACCAAAAAAAAAAAAAAAAGAAAAAAGAAAAAAGAAAGAAAGAAAGAAAGACAGACAGACAGACAGACAGACAAACTAGTGGTTGTCAGGAATTGGGGATTAGGAGATTAAAAAAAAAATTGACCATTACTGGTTTTAGATTTCCCAAAGCCAATCACTAAGCCAAGCATGGGAAGGAGGGATGGGGAGAGAATGGGGTGGGAATCGAGTAAGGACTAATTGGGTGATGTGTGCATGTGTGTCTCCACAAGTCTTTTATCCCATTAAGATGTATGATTACAATGTATCAATAAAAATATTCTGGAATCAAATAGTTACAGTATTTATATAACTATGCATATACTAAATACCACCAAAGCATATACTTTATCTATTCATTTATTTTATTTATTTATTTATTTATTTATTTATTTATTTATTTATTTTGGTGGTACTGGGGGTGGAACCCAGAGGCTTTCTACCTCTGGGCTATACTCCCAGACCTATTTTATATTTTATTTGGAAACAGGTTCTCACTAAGTTGCTAAGAGCCTCACTAGCTGAGGCTGGCTTCGAACCTGTGCGATCCTCCTGTCTCAGCCTCCCAAGCGTGGGGATTACAAGCGTATGCCACCACGCCCAGCTTATTTTATTTTTTAGTGATACTATTTCTTATTTTTTGTGTGGTACTATGGAACCCAGGGCACACTATATACTTTATTTATATTTTTATTTGGAAACAGGGTCTTGCTAAGTTGCTGAGAGCCTCACTAAGCAGCTGAGGCTGGCTTTGAACCTAAACAATTCTCCTGTCTCAGCCTCCCAAGTACTGAGATTACAAGCATGCACCACCACGCCCAGCTTTTTATGCATTTTATTGTGATAAAAACACATAAGCTGAGTATGGTGGCACACACTTGTAATCCTAGTACTTGGGGGACTGAGACAGGAGGGTTGCAGGTTTGAGGCCAGCCTCAACAACTTACTGAGACCCTGCCCTGTTTCAAATATAAAAGAATAACAAAGTGCTGAGGGTATAGCTTAAAGGTAGAATGCTCCTGAGTTTCATTCCCAGTAACACACACATACACATACACACACGCACACAGAGACACACACCACATAAAATTTAGCACCTTAATCATTTTTAAGTCTGAAGTTCAGCTATTTTAATGATAACCATGTTGCTGTGAAACACAAAGCCAAAATTTTCTCATGTTGCATATCTGAAAGTCTACACTCACTAAGCACACTAAGCAACTCCCCTTTCTCCTTCCTTCCAGTCCCTTGGAACCACCATCTACTTTTTGTTTCTATGAATCTGACTACTTCATGTAACTCATATAGTATTCATTCTTTTGTGACTGGCTAATTTCACTTAGCATAGTGTTGTCAAGGTTTATCCATGTTGTAGCATGTGATAGAATTTCTTACCTTTTTAAGTTTGAATAACATTCCACTAAATAATACTAAATTTTGTTTAATCATTCATCCAATGATGGACATCTGAATCTTGGCTATTGTGAATAGTGCTGCTATTAAAGTGGGTATGCAAATATTTCTTCAAGATCCTATCTTCAATTCTTTGATACCCCGAAGAGGAATGGTTGGATCATGTCAGTTGTATTTTTTATTTTCTGAGAAACCTCCACACTGTTTTCCATAAAGATCATATTGTATTACCATTCTAACATGGTGCACAAGTGTTCCAATCACTCAACATCCTTGACAATGATTGTTTTCTGTATTTTAAATAGTAGCCATCCTCATGGGTATGAAGTGATAACTCATTATGGTTTTTCTCTGCACTTCACTAATGAATAGTGACCATTTCTGAAATATTTTAAAGGAAATTCAAAACATCAAATCATTTCACTCATTAATATTTCATTATTTATCTCTTACAGATAAAGACTTTGAATGCAGCAAAATATAATACTATTATTATATTTAATAAAACTGAGCCGGGCATGGTGGCACATGCTTGTAATCCCAGCATTTGGGAGGCTGAGACAGGAGGATCCAGGTTCGTGGACAGCCTCAGCTACTTGGTGAGGCCCTTTGCAACTCGGTGAAACCCTGTTTCAAAATAAAGAATTAAAAACAGGGCTGGAGCCAGGCATGGTGGAACACGCTTGTAATCCCAGCATTCAGGGAACTGAGACCGGAGGATGGCAGTTCACCAACAGCCTCAGCTACGTGGTGAGGCCCTCTGCAACTTAGTGAGGCCCTCTACAAATAAGGAATAAAAGGGCAGGGGGGTGTAGATCGGAAGTTGAATGCCCCTGGGTTCCATCCCCAGGCCCACAAAAATAAAGAAAGAAAGAATAAAAAATAGGGAAGGGGGTGTAGCTCAGAGGTAGAATGCCTCTGGGTCCCATCCCCAATACCTCTAAATAAATAAATAAATAAATAAATAAATAAATAAATAAATAAAATTAATATTTTCTTGGTCAGGCGTGGTAATACATGCTTTTAATCCCAGCATTCAGGAGGTGGAGACCAGGGGATTATGGTTGATGGACAGCCTCAGCTACTTAGCAAGACCCTTTGCAACTCAGTGAGACCTTGTCTCAAAAAATAAAAAGACTAAAAAAATAGGACTGGGGTGTAGCTTGGAGGTGCAATGCCCCTTGGTTCCACCCCCAGTACCGCAGAAAAAAATTAATATCAAAAATGCAAGGTGTGGCCGGGCGTGGTGGCGCACGCTTGTAATCCCAGCATTCAGGAGGCTGAGACTGGAGGATAGCGGTTCACGGACAGCCTCAGCTACTTAGTGAGGCCCTCTGCAACTCAGTGAGACCCAGTTTCAAAATAGAATAAAAAACAGGGTAAGCGGTATAGCTCGGAGGCTGAATGTCCCTGGTTTCCATCCTCAGACCCGCAAAAAAAAAAAAAAAAAAAAAATGCAAGGTATGGTGTCACACATCTGTAATCCCACTACTTGGGAGGCTGAAACAGGAGAATTGTAGGTTTGTGGCCAGCTTCAGCAACTTAGGGAAATCTTGTTTCATAATAAAAATATAAAAGCCGAGCATTAGAGGTGCATGCTGTGATCCCAGTACTTGAGAGGCTGAACAGGAGAACTGCAGGTTTGAAGACTGCCTCAGCAACTTAGTGAAACTCTGTTTCAAAATACAAAAATAGGGCTGGGAGTAGTTTGGAAGTAGAAGGCCCCTGATTTTCATCCCCAGTATACACACAAAAGAAAAGACAAGATAAGACTAGGGTGTGGCTGGGAGACAAAATCCCATGGGTTCAATCCGTAGTACCCAAAACAAAATTTGTCCCTCTTCTATTTTCCAGGATTGGTCAAAAATGTCTTTTGATAGTTGGTTTGTTCAAGTCAGGTTCCAAATACTGTCTACATGCACCAATGGTTGATAGAGCTTCCAAATATCTTAATTTATATGCGTTCCCCTTCTTGTTATTTAAATTCCATTAATCACACACACACACACACACACACACACACACACACACATTTTCATTTTGTGGTACCTCCAAGCTACACCTCTAGCCCTATTTTTTATTCTTTATTTTGAAACAGGGTCTCACTAAGTTGCAGAGGGCCTCACTAAGTAGCGGAGGCTGGCCTTGAACCCACAATCCTCCTGTCAGAGCCTCCCAAGTACTGGGATTACAAGTGTGAGCCACCATGCAGCTTCATTCATCATATTATGTTAAGTGAGATCAGCCAGTCACAGAAAATCAAAGGTCATGTTTTCTCTCATATGTAGAAGCTAGAGAGAAAATAGGAAACAAGAGACTTCTGATACATGAGGAGAGAGACCAGTAGAACAGTGAAAAGGGGTTGGGGAAGGGGGGGAGGGAAGGGAAAAAGGAAAACGATGAAGGGAACAGTTCAAATAATGCTATGTCCATATATGAAGGTATTACTGTCAATCTCACTAATCTGTATGGGGAAGAGAGAACAGGGCAGGACCTGGAATTCTAGAAACACACCAAGTGATATATGTGTGTATGTTTGTATAGCTTTGAATCCTCTACGATGTATAATTACAATGTACCAATAAAAGTATAAAAATAAATGCCATTCACTTGTTGAAAAATACTAATTTTAAAATTGCCAAAGTAATAAACCAGACCTGGGTGGGGCGTGGCACAGGCCTGCAATCCCAGTACTTGGGAGGCTATGACAAGAGGATCTCAGGTTTGAGGCCAACCTCAGCAACATGCATCAAAATAAAAAATAAAAAGGGCTGGGAGTATGGTTCAGAGGTAAAATGCCTTCAGGTTCAATCTCTGGTACTACAAAGAAGTAATAAAGATTATTCAACAAATGTAGGAATAACTGGAGATCAGTTATGAATTAAAAACTTTATACTTAACTGGGACAATCATAAAAATAATAGCACCAAGCCAGACATGGTGGCACATACCTGTAATCTCAAAACTTGGGAGGCTGAGACAGAAGAATCAAAGGTTCGAGGCCAACTTCAGCACCTTAAGAAGGTACTGTTTCAATATAAAAAATTAAAAAAAAAGAGGGGTATAACTCCCTGGTAGAGTGACCCTGGGTTCAACCTCCAGTACCAAAATAATAATTATAATAGATGACACCAGAATAGGAAAAGTTTTTTTTTTCAGTACTGGGGATAGAACCCAGGGGCATTCTACCTCGAACTCCACCCCCAGCCTTATTTTTTTATTCTTTACTTTGAAACAAGGTCTCACTGAGCTGCAGAGGGCCTCACTAAGTAACTGAGTATGGCTATGAACCTGCAATCCTGTCTTCTTTCTTTCTTTCTTTCTTTCTTTTCTTTTTCTTTCTTTCTTTTTGCGGTACTGGGGGTGGAACCCAGGGATATTATACCTCTGAGCCCTATTTTGTATTCTTTATTTTGAAACAGGGTCTCACTGAGTTGCAGAGGGCCTCACTAAGTAGCTGAGGCTGGCCGCAAACCATGATTCTCCTGTCTCAGACTCCCAAAAGCTGGGATTACAAGCGTGTGCCACCATACCCGGCTAGAAAAGTTTAAGTACAATAATGTACCACATAACAATTTGTCAATGACAGATCACATGTAAAAGTGGTCTCATAAAATTATAATGGAGCTAAACATTTCCAGTCACCTAGTGATGTCACTGCTGTCCTCACACAGTAATGCAATGCATTATTTGTGAGTTTATGGTTATACTGATGTAAACAAATCTCCTGTACTTACAGTATATCATATTTCATATGCTGATTAAGATACTGATTTATGTGTACTTCATCTTGTATCCTTATTTTAGAGTTACTCTTAATCATAAAACAGGTTATTATAAAATAGTATGCCATGTTACATCAGCAAGCAGTCTCATACATATTGTATTCAGTGTCTCCAGTACATCGTTTTCTCTGGGGCTCGACTTAATCTCACTTTTTATTTTTTTTTGGTTCATCATGCCTCAGGAGCAACCAGCTATTATAGTGCATGTGTGTGCATGTACACACACATACACACACACACCATGTAACCTACAAGTAGAGCAGGCTATTTCATCTGCGTTTCTGTAAGTACACTCCATGCTGTTGGTACAACAAAATCATCTAATAACATAATTCTCAGAACATATCCCTGAGGTTAAGCAATACATGACTGTAAGAGAAAATCTAGTGATACAAAAAAAAGACTGACATCAATTCTCTTCACTACATGAAAATCAAATATTCCCACAGAATGAATAAAAAATAATTGACAGATAAATAAAAAGTTAAACAGTAGGATCACAGGTTCAAGACCAGTGTGTGGTAACTTAGCATGACCCTATTTCAAAATTTAAAAATGGCTGGGGGCTGGGCATCGTGGCGCACGCTTGTAATCCCCATGCTTGGGAGGCTGAGACAGGAGGATCGCACAGGTTCGAAGCCAGCCTCAGCTACTTAGTGAGGCTCTCAGCAACTTAGTGAGACCCTGTTTCAAAAAAAAAAGTATAAAATAGGTCTGGGAGTATAGCCTGGATGTAGAAAGCCCCTGGGTTCCATCCCCAGTACTACAATAAATAAATAAATAAATAAATAAATAAATAAATAAATACATACATACATACATAGTAAAAATAAAAAGGGCTGGGTTGTAGCTCCTCAGTGATGGAAATTCCACAAATTCAATCCCCAATATCCCCTTTTCCCAAATCAAACATTTTTGCTTGGGAGAAAGAAATAGAAGTAAAATCAAAATACAAATGACAAATTGAAAAAAAACATCCATAGTACAAAGGGCTTATTTCCTTAACAGAGAATAAGGGGGGGGACCCCTAATGACTCAAAAGAGCAATTCACAAAAGAGGAAACACAATAGATCTTAGTAAATAATAAACTCATCAAACTCACTCATGGCAAGTTAAAATCAAAAGGAAACATGGTATGTTTGCCTAGAAGAGAAGCAAATAACATAATAACAAGAGAGGCAGGCACTCACAAATATTATTGTTAGTAATATACATGGTATACTCTCCAGGAAGAATAATTTGGCAAAATCTTTCAAAATTAAAAATACACATGCTTTGACCTAGCAATTTTGCCTTCAGGGATTTATTTTTTAGGTATGTAAAGCATTTGGAACAACAATGCAAAAACTGCTTTGCAAGTATACAAATTATTCACTGGAATCTTGGGTGCTGTGGCGTGCACCAGCAATCCTAATACTTGGGAGGCTGAGACAGGAGGATTTTAAGGTTCAAGGTTAGAGCATGGTAAGTTAGCAAGACCTTGTTTCAAAATAAAAGGGTCCGGGAGTGTAGTACAGAGATAGAGCACCTCTGGGTTTAAACCCCAGTACTACACACACACACACACACACACACACATATTCACTGCAGCATTATCTGTTATAGTTGATGGCTGGAAAGAACCTAATTAACTGCATATCAATAATGAACTAGTTAAATTATAATATATGGCCGGGCATGGTAGCACACTCTTGTAATCCCAGCATTTGGGAGGCTGAGACAGGAAGGATTGCGGTTTGCAGATAGCCTCAGCTACTTAGTAAGACCCTCTGCAACTTAGTGAGACCATCCTCTCTCTCTCTCTCTCTCTCTCTCTCTCTCTCTCTCTCTCTCTCTCTCTCTCTCTCTCTCCTCTCCTCTCCTCTCCTCTCCTCTCCTCTCCTCTCCTTTTTCTCTTCTCTTCTCTCTCTCTCTCTCTCTCTTTTTTTTTGTAGTACTAAGGGTGGAACCCAGGGGCTTTTCTACTCCGGGCTATCCTCCCAGACCTATTTTGTACTTTTTTTGGAAACGGGGTCTCACTAAGTTACTGAGAGCCTCGCTAAGTAGCTGAGGATGGATTTGAACCTGTGCGATTCTCCTGTCTCAGCTTCCCAAGCACTGGAATTACAAGCGTGCACCACCATGCCTGGCTGAGACCCTGTTTCAAAATAAAGGATAAATATAGGATAAATATAGGGTATAGCTCAGAAGTTGAATGCCCCTGGGTTCCATTCCCAGACCCGAAAAAAATGTATAATATATATGTAGAATTGAGTGGAGCACAATGATTCAAAATGACAAAACTACATTTACATGAGAAAAAAATTACCAAGATATATTAAATGATTAAAGCAAGGTATATATTAAATGGTAAAAGCAAGGGCTGGGGACTGAGCTCATGTACTTAGTGGGTGCTGGCTACCCTAGGCTCAGTCGAAAGTAAGGTATATAATATCACATACAGTATGCTACTGCTGTGAATGTTAAAACACTGCACTTCTGTGTGAAGTGTATACCTGTATAACTTGTGTTGTGCATAAAATAGATATTTTTGCCTTTCTACTAGTAGTTTTTCTGGAAAATTACACGGCAAGCTAATAATGCTGATCATCTCCAGGGAAGAGAATCCATTAGTTGGGGTCAGAGGTAGAAGGAAGAGTTGTTTTTGCTTTCTTCGTTTTTATCATGAACCTTCTGTAAATTTTTAATTACTATACATGAATTGTAATCTTTATTCAAAAGTTAGGAGGTGTGGCTCAGTGGCTAATTATTTTTCTAGCATGTCAAAGACCCTGGATGCACCATACCAACACACACACACATATACACTGATAAATCACAGCTGAAAAGATCAGAACAAAGGGGAAAATTAAACAATATCAGAAAACGTACAGTATAAAGTTATAGTCCTTTAATCCTCATTCCCTGGAGATAATTGCTATTCCAGGCTCCTCCCTTGAAGAGTCTGATTTAGTAGGGCTAGGGTCAGGCTAGGAACCTATTTTAAGAAGCATTTCTCTAGTCACATCAAAGAGTATGGCAATTTATTCCTAGCAAAATAGAATCTAGAGTGGAACATGGCCATTAAGTCCTGACCAGAGCAAAAGTAAATAGACTACTAGGTACAAAGACCCTCACAAGAAGTGAGCACCCTGGCTCTATTTACAGATTTTATGATGGCTGCTACCACCTGATGCACAAGGTCTTCAAGTACCTGGCCCAAACTGGTCCAGTAGAGTTGTTAAACTTGCAATTTTCTAGGATGGTAAAATGATCTAGGAAGATTAAAACCATAAAATAGTAAAACAACTAAGTAGAAAAGGACCACATTTGATCTTTATTTGACTTTTGTGGTACTGGGGATTGAACCCAGGGGCATTCTACCTCAAGTTATACCATTAGCACTTTCTTTCATCCTCTTCCTCCTTTCTTTGCAGTACTGGGGATTGAATGCAGGGACATTCTACCTCGGAGCTACATCCCCAGTCCTATTTTTTATTCTATATTTTGAAACAGGTTCTCACTAAGATGTGGAGGGCCTCACTAAGTTTCTGAGTCTGGCTGTAAACCTGAGATCCTTTTGTCTCAGCTTCCCAAGTACTGGGATTACAACTGTGTGCCACTAGGCCTGGCTACCACCCAGCATTTTTTAGTTTTTATTTTGAAATAGGCCTTGCTAAATTGCGAAAGCTAGCTTGAACCTGTTATCCTCCTGTCTCAGCCTCCCAAATACTGGGATTATACCCATGTGCAACAAGTCTGGCTATATTTGAGTTTTAAAGAAAGTGAACGTGAGTTTCTAAAGAACTTTTAATTGATATTTCATGGTTCAGTTCAATGAATATGTCTCTTAATTGATACTTCATCATTCAGTGAATATGAATTAAGCGCCAAGTATTCATCAGGATTCAGACAGCATGAAGTAAAACACCTTAAAAAATGTGGGAGAGCGGGACATGGTGGCTCAACCTTATAATTCCAGTACTTCAGAGGTTGAGACAGGAGGATCACAGACAGGTTCACGGGTTCAAGGACAGCCTCAGCAAGTAGGGAGATACTCATCAACCTAGGGCGACACTGCAAATTAAAATAGGGCTGGGGATGTATCTCAGAAGTAGAATGCCCCTGGGTTCAATCCCCAGTGCCACACACACACACACACACAGACACACACACACACACACACACACACACACACACACACAAATAAAAAAGGAAGGGAACCAGGTATGGTAGTACACACCTGTAATCTCAGTACTTGGGAGGCTGAAACAGGAGGATCACAGGTTCGCAGCCAGCATCAGCTACTTAGTGAAGCCCTCCACAACTTAGTGAGACCCTGTTTCAAGATAAAGAATAAAAAATAGTGCTGGGGTATCTCTCAGAGATAGAATGCCTCTAGGTTCCATCCCTAGTACCACAAAAAATAAATAAATAGGATAGGAGGTGTGTCGCTCAGAATTAGAATGCCTCTGGGTTCAACCCAGCACCACACCAAAGAAGAAGAGGGGTTTTAATTACAGAATACACATTTCATAGGGCCAAAAGGATAAATGAGATAGGAGAGCAATAATTTGACAGTGCCTGGCATAGGAAATACTAATTGAAAGTTGAGCTGGTTCACTAGTAGCCTGCTCTTTGCAACTCTTTTGGTATGGGAGATATAGCAAGAAACAAAATAGATGTAAAGACTGCATCCTTGAAGCCGGGTGTGGCAGCTCATGTTTGTAATCCTAGCATTCAGGGGGCAGAGACTGGAGGATCACGGTTCGTGGCCAGCCTCAGCTAGTTAGTGAGAGAGACCCTCCACATCTTAGTGAGACCCTGTTTCAAAATAAAGAATAAAAAATAGGGCTGAAGGGTGTAGCTCGGAGGTAGAATGTCCCTGGGTTCCATCCCCAGACCCACAATAAATAAATAAATAAATAAATAAATAAATAAATAAATAAATAAGAAAGACAGCCGTATTCAGGAGGCAGAGACGGGAGGATCACAGTTCACAGACCAGCCTCAACTACTTAGCAAGTGCCTTAACAACTCATTGAGACTCTGTTTCAAAAATAAAAAAGACCTAAAAGATAGGACTGGAGGTGTAACTCAGAAATACAATGCCTGTGTGTTCCATCCCCAGTACCGCAAAAATAGAAATTAAAAAAAAAAAGGCTAAAATTAGGGCTGGGATGTAGCTCAGAGGTACAATGCCCCTGGATTCCATCCCTAGTACCACACACACAAAAAAGATTCCATTCTTGTGTTGGGGGTGGGCCTCAGTGGTAGAGCACATGTGTGCCTAGCATGTATTAGATCTCAGCTTCCATACCTAGCACATAAAAAAATCCAACCTTCTTGAAATATACAGTATAGTGATTAATACTTTTTTTTCCTTTGTGGTACTGGGGATGGAACCCAGGTACATTCTACCTCTGAGCTACAGCCCCAGACCTATCACATTCATTTATTTCGAAACAGGGTCTCACTAAGTTGTAGAGGCTGGCCAAGACCTTGTCATCCTCCTGTCTCAATCTCCCAAATCCTGGGATTAAATATGTGTGCCACCATGCCTGGCTACTATTTGTTTTCATAGAAAATATTTTTTCTTTTTTTTTCTTCAATACTGGGGATTGACCCCAGAGGAGCTTTACCACTGAGCTACATCCGGTTATTTTTATTTTGAGATGTGGTCTCATTAAGTTTCTTAGAGGCTGACTTTGAATTTGTAATCCTCCTGCCTCAGCCTCCCAAAAGTGGCTGAGATTACAGACATGTGCCACAGTTCCCATCTAGTAAATATTCTTTTAATAAAAAAAAATTCTGGGGAGGTGGCGGCAGCACTGTGGGCAGCAGAGTGCTAAGACCCGACACCCCAGCAATGACCAGTTCCCCTGTCTCCAGACGGCAAAAGGAACAGCAGCCCCCGCTCCCCCACCAACAGCAGTGAGATCTTCACCCCAGCCCACAAGGAGAATGTGCGCTTTATTTATGAAGCCTGGCTGGGTGTGGAGCAGACCTGCGCAGCCAGCTGGCGGGCAGTGAACGGGGCTTGGTGGAAGAGTACGTGGAGAAGGTCCCCAACCCCAGCCTGAAGACCTTCAAGCCCATTGACCTGAAGCGCTGCAACACGCAGGACGCCAAGAAGTCCTAGAGAATGGCCGCCCCTCTCTGGCCTCCGAGGACCGGGGTGCACTTGCGCCGTCCCTGCTGTGCTGTGCTCCTGGCCTTCCTCCCTGGGCACTGGGCAGGGAGGGGTCTGGCCTGGCAGCCCTGGCCTTCACCCCCCCCCGGACCATCTGTACCTGGAGCTCCGCCTGGCCCCTCCTGCTCCCCAGAGACCCTGACCCCGCCACCTCCTCACCTGCCACCCCACCTCCTGCTCCTGGCCACTTCAGGGTCAGGAGGGAGAAGGGGACTTTGGGTCCCACTTGGTGGCACTGGTCACTCTGTCCTTGAGGTGACCAGGAGTCAGGACGAGCGCAGCCTGCCTACACAGTGCGGGCCCCCTCTGGAAGCCTGCTTCCTGCTGGCCTGGACACTTGGAGAGCATTTCCCCTGCCCCAACTGTCCAGCCTGCCCTTCCGTGCCTCAGCTTCAGGATGGCACCAGCCCCCGGGACCTGGGACAGAGCTGGCACCTGCTGCCCGCTTCCTGCGGTCCTGTGGCCACAGCGGTGCCCTTGGGCAGGGGTGGTGCTGCCGGGCCTGTCCTGGCTCTCGAGTATGCTGGGAGGGTCAGCAGGGCCCCTGTTTCTTCCTGTGCCCTCTGGAAGCCGAGTGTCTGGCTCTGGAGCCTGAGGGTGTGTGAATAAAGGTGGGTGGCACTGGGGGAAAATAAAAATAAAAAAAATCTGAAAGCCAACATATAAAAGATTTTAAATGGAGGATGAAATTGGATTAGACAGGAAGTAGGACCACTGTTCCTCTCTGTTTATTAGATCCTATCTCCACCTGCTAAAATCCTGGTTTTGGGAAGCAATGTGGTACTAAGCATTGAAATCAGGGGCATTCTATCTCTGAACTATACCCCCAGTCCTATTTTATTTATTTATTTATTTATTTATTTTGGAACAGATCTTACTAGGTAGAGTCTCACTACTTGCTGAGGCCTCAAACCTGGGATTCTCCTATCTCAGCCTCCCATGTACTGAGATTACAGATTTGCCCAGCTTAGAAGAACAGTGTGTGTGTGTGTGTGTGTGTGTGTGTGTGTGTGTGTGTGTGTGTGTGTGTTACTGGGGTTTCTGGAAGCCCTTCTATGTCCGGGCTACACTCACAGACCTATTTCTACATTTTTATTTGGAAACAGGTTCTCCTAAGCCAGCGCGCGCGGCTGGCTTCGAACCTGTGCGATCCTCCTGTCTCTGCCTCCCAAGCGTGGGGATTACAAGCGTGCGCCACCACGACCAGCAAGAAGCATAGTTTAAATGCTACTGCTCTAAAGCAGTATGTGGTTGGAAATGAAACATCATTTTCTGTCTTGCTCTTTGTTTCTTTCTCTCTCTTCTTTCTGTTCTTTCTATCTCTCTCTCTGTACTGGAGATTGAACCTGGGTATATTATTCTGCCTCTGAGCTGCAACCCCAGCCCTATTTTATTTTGAAATACGGTCTCGCTAAGTTGCTGAGGCTGGTCTCAAATCTGTGATCCTCTTGTCTTAGCTTCCCAAGTACTGGGATTGCAGGCTTGAAACACCATACAAGGCAATCTTTTCTTATAGAGCTGTCTTCTCCTGAGTTTTATAAATGTCACTTTCTTCAGAAAGCACTACCCAGCCTGTTGTGGTAAAGCCCACCTGTAATCATAGTACTTGGAAAGCTGAGATCGGAGAATCGCAGGTTTGAGATCAGCCTCAGCAACTGACCCAGTTTTAAAATAATAAATAAAAAGGGCTGGTGGTGTATCTCAGACGTAAAATGCCCTCAGTTTTAATCCCTGTACCACACATGCAATAAAAAGCATTACCCCATCGAATGGATAGGCGTCTCTTCTCTGTGTTCTCAGGGCACCCTGAACTTTTAACTTCTCACATTATTATTATTATTATTATTATTATTATTATCATTATTATTATTATTATTATTATTATGTGTGTGTTACTGGGGATTGAATCCAGGGACATTCTACCTACCTCTGAACTACAACCTCAGACATATTTTATTTTTTTGGTGGTAGGGGGGTGGAACCCAGAGGCTTTCTACCTCCGGGCTATACTCCCAGGCCTATTTTATATTTTATTTGGAAACAGGGTCTCACTAAGTTGCTGAGAGCCCCACTAAGTAGCTGAGCTGGCTTCGAACCTGTGTGATCCTCCTGTCTCAGCCTCCCAAGTGCGGGGATTACAAGCATGCGCCACCACGCCCGGCTTTATTTTTATTTTGAAACAGGGTTTCGCTAGGTTGATGAAAGTCTTACTACTTGCTGAGGCTGTCCTCAAACCTGAGATCCTCCTGTCTCAGCCTCCCAAGTACTGGGATTACAAGAGTCCACCATGCCTGGTTCCCCCTACTCTTTATAAACAAGAGAAGACTGAAGCTTGGACAATTCAAATTATTTGGCTCAAATCACACAGCTAGCAATATGGCAGAACTTGGATTTGAATCCAGTGAGGCCCAACTGCAAAATAATGATCTTACCATCAAATATGTTGTTTCTCAAATAAAGACAACTGGAAAATTGGGCATACAGCAATCTCAGATCAATTCACAATAAACACGGAGCATAAAGAAAAGCTAGGTGGTAAGCACACTGATGCCAGAATTATGTTAATCATGTGTGCTTTTAATACCCTACCTGGCTCACACAAACAGCTTAATAAATGGTTGTTATTTCTAGCAACTTCAAACCAAATGCAATATTGCTTCCTGACCTCTGTAGTATTTCCTTTAGCTTGACCCATAGTCCACTGGAATATAAGCCTTACCACCATCCACCATGCTATATACACCAAACTGGTATGATCTATAGCGTTCTGTGGTCCACCTTCTCCAACTGTTTTCAATTCTAAGACAAAAGAAATCAGAGATGACAAGGGCACTATATTGTAAGAAATACTGGGAGGGGAAATATGTGTAAATCTGCTTTAGCAAATGAAATATGATTTACATGTCAATGGCAAGGCCAATATGCCTTGAAGGCTAACTACTGAACAGACAGTCTAAACACTGTTGATGCAAATATGAATTGCTACACACTGAAGATTAGTACACAACCACTAAAAGACAAACTGATAATCACCAAGATAAAAAAATAATGTACAAGAACAGCAGCAATAAAAAATCATAACCAGTGCCGGGCATGGTGGCGCACGCTTGTAATCCCAGCATTCAGGAGGCTAAGACCAGAGGATCATGGTTCGCGGACAGCCTCAGCTACTTAGTGAGGCCCTCTGCAACTCAGTGAGACCCGATTTCAAAATAAAGAGTAAAAAATAGGGCAGAGGGTGTAGCTTGGAGGTCAAATGCCCCTGGATTCCATCCCCAAAACCTGCAAAAAAAAAATTTTAACCAAGCTGGGTGTGGTGGTGCTCGTTAGTAATCCCAGTGTTCGGAAGGCTTAGACCAGAGGATCACGGTTCGCAGACAGCCTCAGCTTCTTAGCGAGGTCTTTCGCAATGCAGTGAGACCCTGTTTCAAAAATAAAAAAATGCCGGGCGTGGTGGCACACGCTTGTAATCCCAGAATTTGGGAGGCTAAGACCGGAGGATCGTGGTTCCCGGACAGCCTCAGCTACTTAGTGAGGCCCTCTGCAACTCAGTGAGACCCGGTTTCAAACTAAAGAGTAAAAAATATTGCAGGGGGTGTAACTCAGAGGTCAAATGCCCCTGGGTTCCATCCCCAAAACCCGCAAAAAAAAAAAATCATAACCAATCCGGGTGTGGTGGTGCACACTTGTAATTCCAGCGTTCGGAAGGCTGAGACTAAAGAATCACGGTTCACAGACAGCCTCAGCTTCTTAGCGAGGTCTTTCGCAATGCAGCGAGATCCTGTTTCAAAAATAATAATAAAAAAAATGCCCGGCGTGGTGGCACACACTCGTAATGCCAGCATTAGGGAGGCTGAGACCGGAGGATTGCAGTTCTCAGACAGCTTCAGCTACTTAGTGAGACCCTCTGCAACTCAGTGAGACCCGGTTTCAAAATAAAGAATAAAAAACTAGGGCAGGGGGTGTAGCTCGGAGGTCAAATGCCCCTGGGTTCCATCCCTAGACCCATAAAATAAAATAAAGCCTAAAAAATAGGGCTAAGATGTAGTTCGAAGGTACAAGGCACCTGGGTTCCATCCTTCCATCCGCAGCACCGGGGGGGGGGGGGAGAAGAGAAGGGAAGAGAAGAGAAGAAAAGAGGAGAGGAGAGGAGAGGAGAGGAGAGGAGAGGAGAGGAGAGGAGAGGAGAGGAGAGGAGAGGAGAGGAGAGGAAAGGAGAGGGGAGAGGGAGAGAAATAGGGCTGGGGTGTACCTTGGAGGTACAATGCCCCCGAGTTTTGTCCTCAGTACCACAAAAAAAAAAGGAAGAAAAAAACCTCGTAACAACTCAAGGCACCATTCATACAGTGGCTCCCCTTCAAATTTCAATTTTCTACATGCACATACATGGTAAAGCCTTTGCCATAAAACACAGCAATCAAGCGCACTGTTAAGAAGCTATTTTTTTTTTCTTTTTGGTGGTACTGGGGTTCCTGGAAATCCTTCTACCTCCAGGCTACACTCCCAGATCTATTTTATAATTTATTTGGAAACAGGGTCTCTTAAACCAGCGTGGCTGGCTTCTAACCCGCAAGATACTCCTGTCTCCGCCTCCCAAGGGCGGGAATTACAAGAGTGCGCCACCACGCCCGGCTCAGAAGCTAATTTTTTTTGGCACTGGGACTGAACCTAGGGGCATTTTACCTGCGAGCTATACCCCTAGCCCTTCTTCAAAAATTTAAAACAGAAGCTAGGCGTGGTGGCGCACGCTTGTAATCCCAGCATTTGGGAGACTGAGAACGGAGGATCACTGGTCGTGGACAGCCTCAGCTACTTAGTGAGGACTTAGTGAGACCTGTTTCAAAATAAAGAGTAAAAAATAGGGTAGGGGGTGTAGCTTGGAGGTCAAATGCCCCTAGGTTCCATCTCCAAGCACGCAAATAAATAAATAAATTAATTAATTAATAAAATTTGAAATGGTCTAAGTTGTTAAAGCTGGCCTGAAACATGCCATTCTCCTATCTCTGCCTCTGAGGTACTGGGATTACAGGTATGTGCCACCATAAAATTCTAATTTTAAAGTGTGAAGACCCAGTTTTAGTATTCTTGTTTTTTTTTTTTTTTGGTACTAGACACTGAACCTAGAGGTATTCTACCTCCAAACTTCATCTCCAGGATGACTTTTACTTGGAAACAGGGTCTCACTAGGTTGCTGAGAGCCTCACTAAATTACCGAGGCTGGATTTGAACCTGCAATCCTCCTGTCTCACCCTCCAAAGTACTGGGATTACAAGTGTGCACCACCACAACTGGCCTCCAATTTTATTTTTATTTATTTATTTTTATTTTGCAGTACTGGGGATGGAACCAGGTGTATTCTACCTCTGAATTACATGCTCAGCCCTGATTTTTATTCTTTATTTTGAAACAGGGTCTCACTGCATTACAAAAGGCCTCAGTAAATAGCTTAGGATGGCTGCGAACCACAATCCTATCTCAGCCTCCCAAATACTGGGATTACAAGCATGCACCACCTCCCCCAGCTATGGCCTCCAACTTTAGTATTCTTAACCAGGTTCCCAAGAGCCAGCCCATTTCTGTAGATGAAGCTTTCTATCTTATGTAAGTACTATAAGAAAAACGTAAAATATTTAAAATATCTCTTGTGACTCACTTTTGTAATTAGTAAATACAGCTGGGCTGTGGCATCCAATGGACATCTGCTCAAAACTCAAACTTGTTTAAGACAACTCATAGTCAAGTGGCTTAGCTTCTGCATTTGTAAAATGGAGATTCATCCAATTCCTACCTCATTATAAGACTTAGAAATTATTTATACAAAATTCCTTGCACAGCTGAATGTGGTAGTGCACGTTTGAATGCCAGTAGTTGGGAGGCTGAGACAGGAAGATTGCAGATTCGAATCCAGCCTCAGCAATTTGGTGAGACCGTTTCCAAATAATATAATAAAAGTGGCTGGAGATGTAGCTCTCAGGTAGAATGTCCCTGGGTTCAATCCCCAATGTAACACACACACACACACATATCCTGGCACATAAGCTCTGAGATAGTAACTAGGAAATAAAGCATCACCTGTTTTTTTTTGTGTGTGTATGGTACTGGGGCTCCTGGAAGCCCTTCTACCTCCGGGCTACACTCCCAGACCTATTTTTATACTTTTTTATTTGGAAACAGGGTCTCTTAAGCCAGCGTGGTCTCTTAACAGGGTCTCTTAAACCTGCGCGATCCTCTTGTCTCCACCTCCCAAGCGCGGGGATTACAAGCGTGCGCCACCACGCTATGTTACATACTACTGTAGTCTGGAGATCCTCAGAAATAATTTGAGACCGGTAGATAATCACGATAGCCATATGTTCTGCCCAAAGGAAATCGTCAGCATTAAAGTCATAAGGATGAAATAAGAACAAGAATTCATAAGAGTTTCTGGGTTACCCTGCAAAAAGACAGGAACTGCAAAGACAGTTACGAGAAATTTCTAAGAGTCCTTAAACCAGGGGCTGCCAATGTGTACAGAAGTGGGCAGCTAACATGAATTAATAAAGGGCATTGAGTTAAGAAAAACCAATTCCCACTGGACGTTGTGGTGCACACTTGTAATTCCAGTGTTTGGGAGACTGAGACAGGAGGATCGCGGTTCGAAGACAACCTCAGCTACTTAGTGGGGCCCTTTGTAACTCAGTGAGACCCTGCTTCAAAATAAAGAATAAAATATAGGGCTGAGGTAGCTCAGAGGTAGAATGCTCCCCCCGGGGGTGGGGAAGGAATCAATTCCCCAAAATCTATTTTTTTCATTAAAGCATACTATCGGTGTTAACATTATATACATGGTAGATACTGGGGTTTTCGTTTTAAAAACAGTTAAAAATAAGCAGGTGTTAGTCCGGTGTGGTGGCATATGCTTGTAATCACAGCATTTGGGAGGCTGAGACAGGAGGATAGCGGTTCATAGACAACCTCAGCAACTTAGTGAGGTCCTTTGCAACTCAGCGAGACCCTGTTTCAAAAATAAAGAATAAAAAATAGGGCTGGGGGTGGAGCTTGGAGGTAGAATGCCCCTGGGTCTCATCCCTAGCACCACGAAAGAAAGGAAGGAAAGAAGGAAGGAAGGAAGGAAGGAAGGAAGGAAGGAAGGAAGGAAGGAAGGAAGGAAGGAAAGAAAGAGAAGCAGGTGTTAAAAATAAAGCCAGGCATTGGTGGCACACGCTTTGTAATCCCAATACTTGGGAGGCTGAGACAGGAGGATCTCAAGTTTGTAGCCAGCCTCAGCTACTTAGTGAAGCCATCTGCAACTTAGTGAGACTCTGTTTTAAAATAAAAAAATAAAAAATAGGGCTGGGGTATAACTCAGAGGCAGAATTCCCCTAGGTTCAATCCCAAGCACTGCAAAAAACAAAAAAAACAATTCTGATCATTTCATTTTTCTATTTATTCTCCTTTAACTTGAAACTAGATGTCTGATGCCTGTATGTGCCAAGACATCAATATTAGTTAGGTTTTATACTTGTAGGTTACAGTGTACAGAAGAGAATTTAGTCTTGAGTCCTTTCACTGCAAGTTACTAATATGATTTCATAATGAAGAGCTGTTTAGAACTATAGACTTCAAAATAGACATTTTGCATTAATTGCTTTTTGATGGTAGTACTCGGGATCAAACCCAGGGCCTTACACATACTAGGAAAACTTTCTACTATTGGATTAAACTTCCAGCCTTTTTTTAAAGTACTAGATATTGAACACAGGGTCATTCTACCTCCAAAGCCGCTACTTTATTTTGAAACAGGGTCCTGCTAAGTTGCTGAGGCTATCCTTGAACCTGTGATCCTCCTTTTCAGGCTTCCCTCCCATTGCACGCATAACCACATCCAGCCATTCCTAGCTGTCGTGTGTAGGTCAGTGGGGGTTGAGCCTGGAGGTGCTCTGCCACATGCTACATCCCCAGCCTTTTTTTTTTAGATAGGGCCTTAGTAAGTTACTCAAGCTGGTCTTGAACCTGTAATGCTCCTGCCTCAGCCTCCTGAGTCACTGAGATTATAGATGTGTGCCACCATGACCAGCTCCCAGCTTTTTAAAAAAATTGTTTTTGGTACTACCGGGGCTAGAACCTAGGGGCCTTCTAATTCCAGGCTACACTCCCCAGACATTTTTTTTCCAAATTTTGAAACAGGGTTTCACTCAATTGCTAAGAGCCCAAGGGAAACTAGCTTTGAACCTGTGATCCTCGTCTTAGTCTCCCAAGTACTGGGATTACAAGTGTGTGTCACCACACTCAGCTAAATTTTATCTTGAAACATGGTCTTCTCCAATTACCCAGCCTGGCCTCAAATTTATGACCCTTCTTCCTTGGTCTCCCAAGTAGCTGGGATCACAGACATATACCATTATGCCCAGCTGGCATTTTTCTTGGTACTGGGACATTCTACCTCTGAGCTATACCCCCAGCTCTATTTTTTATTCTTTATTTTGAAACAGGGACTATGTTGCGGAGGGCCTAAGTAGCCCTCTGAATTACAACCCTAACCCTATTTTTTTATTCTTTATTTTTATTTATTTGTTATTTATTTTGGTGGTACTGGGAATGGAACCCAGGGGCCTTCTACCACTGGGCTACACTCCCAGACCTATTTTATATTTTTTATTTGGAAACAGGGTCTCTTAAGCCAGCTGAGGCTGGCTTTGAACCTGCGCGATCCTCCTGTCTCAACCTCCCAAGCTTGCGCCACCACGCCCGGCTTATTCTTTATTTTGAAACAGGGTTTAAGTTGTGAAGGGCCTAAGTAGTTGAGG
Organism: Muscardinus avellanarius; assembly: GCF_963383645.1. Taxonomy (NCBI): domain Eukaryota; kingdom Metazoa; phylum Chordata; class Mammalia; order Rodentia; family Gliridae; genus Muscardinus; species Muscardinus avellanarius. The sequence goes on from NC_137792.1 coordinate 46,098,112, forward strand.
CTGGCCGCAAACCTGCAATCCTCCTGTCTCAGCCTTCTAAATACTGGGATTACAAACATGCGCCACCATGCTCAGCTACAGTGTTTTTATATTTGGAGCATTCCTGAGATAGTTGTAAAATTCCGATATTCCAATGACATCATGCTTCACTTTCAGAACCATAGCATGGTAATTCAATATCTCCACTGTAGCTCTTCTTTCACACTATGAATGTTAAATTGAGAAAGGCTACCTGAATCATATTCATTTTCATAAAACATGTCAGAAAGCCTTTTCTAGAATTCAACTGACAACTTCACAACTGTGGGAATGTAATTCAGGCCATTACTTTCATGATTCTTGGAAATCAATTTCAGTAAAGTCAGCCAGTTTCTCTCTTGCCAAATAAGTTTCCCAAAGGCAAAATTTTGCTAGGAATGACAAATCCAACCATATATTTGTGAAGGTTTTTCTGACCAACCTTGCTTTTTTTTTAAAGTGTCTATATGAGTTACAAAATCAAGTGAACAAATCAAATATTTTATGTCAATCCTTATGGATGTCTTAATGCCCTGTGTGTGACAAACAAGTCATTTTGTGTGTGTGTGTGTGGTACTGGGGATTGAACTCAGAGGCATTCTACCTCAGAGCTAAACCCCTAGCTCGATTTTTTTTAACTTGAAAACAGAGTCTAAGTTGCCAAGGCTGGTCTCGAACTTGTGTTCCTCCTAGCTCAGACTCCCAAGTACTGGAATTACAAGCATATGCCACCATACTGGCTCAAAGAAGTCATTTCTTTTAGTGTCTTGAGTACTATGCTTCAAATAAGCCAATCAAACTCCATGTAACAAAAGTGCAGATTTCTGTAACATACACCAGTAATTCATCAAGCAAAGACCGTTTGGTGCAAATCACAATGAGTTGTTTTTTGTTTATTGTTTTTTTTTTTTTTTGCGGGTCTGGGGATGGAACCCAGGGGCATTGACCTCCATGCTACACCCCTTGCCCTATTTTTATTTTGAAACAGGGTCTCAGTAAGTTGCAGAAGGCCTAAGTAGCTGAGGCTGTCCGCAAACCACGATCCTCCTGTCTTAATATCCCAAATGTTGGGATTACAAGCATGTGTCACCATGCCCGGCTTGCAAATCACATCGTTAATTATTAGTTTCTTCACTGATTCATTTCGAAATTTTTAACTCAAATTCTGACAACAGTTACAATTTTCTGCTTCAAATGAATTTTTCCTAAGTTCAACAGACATTACTGCAGAAGTACTATCTGTAATCATACTAATTTTGACAAATATTAAAAATTTCAAGACTTTGCTAAGAGTGTATGTAGCTCAGTGGTAGAGCACTTACCTAGCGTACACAAGGCCCTGGGTTCGATCCCCAGCACCACAGGAAAAACAAATTCAAGACTTTCCTCAACACAAAATCCAGGTATCTGCAGATGAATTTGTGGCAGGCTGCAAGACCATAATTTAGGTTACATTGAAATTCTTAACACATAGGCTGTATCTAAGTACACTGCTTCCCAAACCTGAGCATGAAAAACAATCAGCTGGAAGCCTTCATAAAACAGTCTGATGGGCCTCACCCTCAGTTCCATTCAGTTGGTCAGGCTCAGGGTCTCCCAGGCTGCAATGGAGGTGGCTTGAAGGGGAAGGGTCCACTTCCAAGCCCTCTGAGGTGGCTGTTGGCAGAATTCAGTTGTCAGTTGCTCTACTGAGATAGTTTTTCACTGGTTATTGGTCAGAGATTGCCCTCAATCTGAAAGCCTAAGAATTTGGATTTCTCACAAGCTTCCAAGTGACAGAGAGCTGTTGGTCAAGGGACCATACTTTGAGAAGCACTGTCTAGGCATATAGCTAAGTATACAGAGGTGTGTTATCCGTTATTACCAGCTACTATTTAAATTTTCAGAAATAATAGAACCACCTGACCCGATCTGTCCCCCAAATTTTTGGTCAGCCATTAAACACGGATACACTGAGCAACAGTACTTCCTATCTTTGCAAATGTGTATGGCATTAACTTCTGCTAGAGTGAACATTCTGTAATAAAACTACCACCTTCCAAATGCTTCCCAGCCCTGGCAATTTTTAACACATAACTGCATTCCATGGCAGTATTTCTTATCCCGTGGTTTCAAAAACAGACTGTTGGGCCAGGCTGGTGGCACACGCTTTGTGATCCCAGCACTTGGGAGGCTAAGACAGGAGTATCACAGGTTCACGGCCAGCCTCAGGTACTTGTGAAGTCCTCTGCAACTTAGAGCCTGTCTCAAAATAAAGAATAAAAAATTTGGCTGGGGATGTTATCTGGGAGGTAGAATGCCCCTCAGTTCAATCCCTAATAATAAAAAAACACAGACTGTTGCAATTCTAAGCAGATCTCAAACGTTTTTTTTTTTTTTTCATTTCAGCATTCATGTTTGTTTACTGATCATACTTTTTACAATAGTTTATTTTAAAATGGAATTTTAAATTCTAGCCTGTTAAAGACATATTTAGAGACATAGTAAAATCCATCAGATTCATAAAGAAAAGGCTTTCTCCTGCTTTCAGCAAGTATATAAAGTTCTTTTGTAATTTTTTCACTTTGCATAGATGTGGGTACAAGAAATAGTTCATGTTTGTCAAAACTACTGTAAAAAAGTACAAGCACAACAATTGAGAGTGTTTTAGTTATCTATTTCTGTGTAACAAATTACCCCAAAAACTTAATGGCTTAAAACAACATTTATTTTCTCATGGTGTCTGTGGGCATGGCTTAGCTGGGTCCTCTGGCTCAGGGTCTCACAGGTGCACCTGTCAGCCAGGGCTGGAGTCATCAACGCTTGACTGGGGAGGGGTCCATTTCCAAGCTCACTCGTGTGGCTGCTGGCAGGGTAGTTCCTTGTGGGTTGTCAGACTGAGGGCCTCAGTTCCTCACTGGTTGTTGGTCGGAAGCTGCCTTTGTTTCTCGCCATGTGGGCCTCTCCACGGGACAGCTCACAACATAGCAGCTTGCTTCACCAGAGTGATCAAGCAAGAAGAGCCAGAGAGCAAGAGCAAGTGAGAGAGAGAAAGAGAGAAAGAGAGAGGGAGATCGCAAGAGCGCAAACAAGATGGAAACCGTATTTTTAAAATAACCTAACATTGGAAGTGACATTTCATTGCTTTTGTTGTAGTCCGCTCATTAGACGTTACTAGGTCCAGCCCATACATGGGATGGGAAAAGATTACACAAAAATGTGACTACTAGAAGGTAGGAAATATTGGGAACCATTGTGGAAGATGTGCATTATGACTGACGAGCAGCAACTGCTCACTGTACAAGGGAGACACCGTGGCTTGCTGGAGATGCTAAGACCTCGTGGCTCACCAAAAAGGGTCAGCCAACACGGCCAAAGTAACTGAAATTTCAAGAGTAGCTGGAAAGGTGAACTTCCTGATTAAAACAGTAGGGTGAAATGAGGCTAGAGAAAGGTTGGCAGATCATGAAGAACCCTGTATGCCATGCCATGCTAAGCTTGAAGCATGAGAATGAGATAATCAACATCCAATCCACTTGGCACACAAGAGATTTTGGTCAAAGCAGAAGCAACTGGCATTTACTATACGCCATATGTTCTAGCACGTTACTTAAATGGATAATTAACTTAATTTGACAATAAAACATCTGTGATATATTATTACTCTTTATTTTCCATAAGAGGAAACTGAGGCATAGAGAAGTTAATTTGCCCAAGGCTACATAACTAGTAGGGGAAATGACAGGAATTCAGACCCAGAGAGCTTACCTCCAAGATCTATACTATTAGCCATTATGTTACATAAACTAAATGTAAAGAAAAATGAGCTGGGCATGGTGGCGCATGCATATAATCCCAGAAGTGGAAGGCTGAGACAGGAGGATCTCAGGTTCCAGGACAGCCTCAGCAATGTAGTGAGACTTTTACCAACTTAGTGAGACCCTGTTTTATTTTATTTTTTTATTTTTTGGTGGTACTGGGGTTCCTGGAAGCCCTTCTACCTCCGGGCTACACTCTCAGACCTATTTTTACATTTTTATTTGGAAACAGGGTCTCCTAAGCCAGCGCGCGCGGCTGGCTTCAAACCTGCGCAATCCTCCTGTCTCTGCCTCCCAAGCGCAGGGATTACAAGCGTGCGCCACCATGCCCGGCAACCCTGTTTTAAAATAAAAAATAAAACAGGTAGAAAGTGCAGCCAGAGGTGGAATGCCCAAGTTTAATCCTACAAAAAAAAATGTGTTCTGGAAAAAGTAAAACAAAACTGTAAAAAATTTCAGAAATGGAAACTGATAATGATCAAAGCATGTTAAATGCATATAAAATATGCCACAATAAAACCTATCATACTATATAATAAATATGTGGTAATAAGAATACAATTGTACTCTTTTCAGGCACAATAAAAAAAGGATTTTGTTGGCCTAGTGACACATACCTGTAATCCCAGTACTTGAGAGGCTGAGAAAAAAGGACCAAAAGTTTAGGGCCAGTCTCAGCAACTTATTAAGACCCTGTTTCAAAATAAAAATAAAATAGGGCTGATGGTGTAGCTTGTAGGGAGAATGCCCCTGGGTTCAACTCCCGATAAAAAAAAAAGAGAAAGAAAGAAAAGAAAACAGAAAAGAAAAAAATTGGGATCACATACATTTAGGTTCAAGTTTTGGTCCAACTACATTCCAGTAGTATAACCTTGGGCCAGTAACTACATGGATCCTATTTTTATTTTAGATATTAAAAATGGACATTTGGAAGGCTGAGACAGGAGGATCGTGGTTCAAGGACAGCCTCAGCTACTTAGGCCCTTTGCAACTTAGTGAGACTCTGTGTCAAAATAAAGAATAAAAAACAGGGTTGAGGGTGCAGCTCAGAGGTAGAATGCCCTTGGGTTCCATTCCCAGTACCAGGGGGGAAAAACAGGAGACTAATACCTATCCTAAAGGTGGTTATGAGGATTAAATGACTTACTAGATACATATAAGGGACCCCACCTATGTGGTAGCTATCATGACTACAATCATCAAAGGGGAGTATATTACATAAATTAATTGCTAAGCAACTACAAAACTCCCTCCTTCATCACAGGAGACTGGAAACTCAATTTATGATCTGAATTGATTAACACAGAATATTATAAGACTCTGGTTCTCAATTCTTCTGTCTGACCTTTAAATCCTTCTACAGTCTAGTCATTAAATCATCAATCTTCTTGCGATATTTCTTCCAACAACTATTACTGTATATAATATGTCAAGTTCTAGAGCAAATCTCTGTCCTTTTGGAACTCATTTACAAAAGAATTTAGCCAAGAGAAGTGGTACACGCCTGTAATCCCAGTACACAGGAGGGTGAGACAGGAGAACTGTAGGATTGCATTTTCGAGACCAGCCTCAGCAACATAGCAAGATTCTGTTTCAAAATAAAAATTAAAAAGGGCTGGGGGTGTGGCTCTGACATAGAATGTCCAGGGTTTCATTCACAGTAGCAAAAAATTAAAATATTAAAATTTAAAAATAATACTGCAATAGCATGAGTGAGCCAGGCATGCTATGCACGTGCAGGCTTATAATCCCAATATTTGGGAGGCTGAGGCAGGAGGAATCCAAGTTCAAGGGCAGACTGGGCAAAACCCTGTCTCAAAAAATAAAAGGTACTGGGAATGTAGGTCAGGGACAGAACATCCATAAATTCAATCCCAAATCCCTAAAATAAAATAGTATGAGAGAAGTAATGACAGACTAGTCTAGAAGCACAAGGGAAGATGTCATTCACTTGAACTGGCAGAAGCTGGTTTGTAAAGATTTTAGTGATATTTTCTGAACAAGAATAAATAGGAATTTGCTATGCAAACATAAGAAAAGCACAATGTGGCCGGGTGTGGTGGTGCAAACCTTTAATCCCAGTACTTGGAGGGCTGAGACAGGAGGTTCACAGGTCCCAGGCCAGCGTACAGTAACTCACGGAGACCCTGTTTTAAAAATAAAAAAATAAAATAGGGCTGAAGGTGTAGCCTAGAGGTAGAATGCTCCTAAGTTCAGTCCCCAGTACCGTAAAAAATGAAACACAAGCCGGGCGTGGTGGCGCACGCTTGTAATCCCCGCGCTTGGGAGGCGGAGACAGGAGGATCGCGCAGGTTCGAAGCCAGCCGCGCGCGCTGGCTTAGGAGACCCTGTTTCCAAAATGAAAATGTAAAAATAGGTGTGGGAGTGTAGCCCGGAGGTAGAAGGGCTTCCAGGAACCCCAGCACCACCAAAAAAAAAAAAAAAAAAAAAAAAAAAAAGAAACACAAACGCGAGTAGAGGTGTGTCTAGGAAACTACAAAATTCAAGATGTTGGGGGGGTGGGGCAAATACCAGTTAAGTATGGAAACAGTATGGGATCAGACCTTGAAAAGTACTGCCTTCCATGCTGAAAAGTCTGAACTTCTCATGATAGGCAAAAAATAGCCAGCAGGAATCTCTTGAGAATCAACTGAGTCAATTATGGTTTACGGAATAGTATCCCTGGTAGCAATATGGCAGATGAAGTTCAGAGAGAATTATGGTCAAAGAATAAGTGGACTCTGCTCTCATAGCTCAGATGAGAAAGTGTGGGGTCTTGAACTAAGGTCATAGAAATGGAAACAGAACTAGCTGGATGTAAAAGATACTTTGAGGAAGAAATGAAAGAATGAAGCAGATATGGGAAGTGATAAGAGACTGAAGGATGAGGTTTCCGTTGTTTCTAATTTGAATGGATGAAAGATGCCATTCTCAGAAAAACAGAGAATACTGAAAGTAGGACAAGGAAAGATAATGAGTTCCATTTTGGATGTTTTTTAGCATAAGTACCCATAAGACATCAAGTAGGAGACCCGAAAAGATATGTTTAAAGTTAAGGAAAGAAGTTTGGGGAAGAGATAAAGCATAGTAATCATCAGAAAATAGTTTTTACTAGTCAGGCATGGTGGCACATGCTTGTAATCCCAGCATTTGGGACACTGAGGCAGTAGGATCATGGTTCGTAGACAGCCTCAGCTACTTAGTGAGGCCCTTTGCAACTCAGTGAGACCCTCTTCCAAAATAAAGAATAAAGCCGGGCATGGTGGCACACACTTGTAATCCCCATACTTGGGAGGCAGAGACAGGAGGATCGTGAAGGTTTGAAGCCAGCCGTGCTGGCTTAAGAGACCCTGTTTCCAAATAATGAAATATAAAAAATAGGTGTCTGGCAGCATAGCCTGGAGGTAGAAGGGTTTCCAGAAACCCTAGTACCACCAAAAAATAAATAAAATAAAATAAAGCCAGGCGTGGTGTCGCACACTTGTAATCCCAGCATTTGAAAGGCTGAGACAGAAGGATTGTGGTTTTTGGACAGCTTCAGCTACTTATTGAGGCTCTTTGCAACTCAGTGAGAGCTTGTTTCAAAATAAAGAATAAAAACTAGGCCTGGGGTGTAGCTCGGGGGTAGAATACCCCTGGGTTCCATCCCCAGTACTGTAAAAAATAAAATAAAAAGCCAGGCATGGTGATGCACACTTGTAATCCCAGCATTTGGTAGGCTGAGACCGGAGGATCGCAGTTCACAGATAGCCTCAGATACTTAGTGAGGTGCTCTGCAACTTAGTGAGACCCTGTTTAAAAATAAATAAAAAACAGGGCAGGGGGTGTAGCTTGGAGGTCGAATGCCCCTGGGTTCTATCCCCAGTACTTCAAAAAACAAAAATAAATAGTTCATACTTAGGTGGAGAGAGTGGCACATGCCTGTAATCCCAGTACTTGAGAGGCTGAGACAAGAGGATCACAAGTTTGCAGCCAGCCTGAGCAACATTGTGAGACCTTCAGCAATCTGGTGAGACTCTGTTTAAAAATAGATATATAGAGAGAGGTAGAATGCCCCTGGGTTTAATCCCAAGTACTGTCAAAAAACAAAACAAAACAAAAAAAGCCAGGCGTGGTGATGCACACTTGTAATCCCAGTACTTGAGAGGCTGAGACAGGAGGATCACAGGTTCGAGGATTGCCTCAGCAAGTAGCAAAACTGTCATCAACCTAGTGAGACCCTGTTTCAAAATAAAAATAAAATAGGGCTAGGGGTGTAGCTCAGAGGTAGGAATGCCCCTGGATTCAACTCCCAGAAAGAAAGAAAATAGTTAATACTATAATAATATGATAGTAATGATAATGGGTAAGATTGCTCTAATAATTAATGTAGACTATAACTAGGATAGAAGCCCGGAGAGCACCAACATTAAGGAAGCAGGCAAAAAAGAGGAATAAGGAAAAGAGGAGAAAGAGATTCACAAAGAGAATAAATGCATAGGGTGCTGGGTGTGGTGGCACACCCTTGTAATCCCAGCATTTGGAAGGCTGAGATAGGAGGCTCTCGGTTCAAGAACTGACTCAGCTTGTTAGTGAGGCCCTTTGCAACTCAGTGAGGCCCTGTTTCCAAAAAAAGAATAAAAGAATCGAGCTGGGGTATATACCACAGAGGTAGAATAGCACAGAGGTAGAAAGAAAATAGTTAATACTCTAATAATATGATAGTAATATAATGATAATGAGTGAGATTGTTCTAATAATTAATGTAGACTATAACTAGGACAGAAGCCTGGAGAACACCAACATTAAGGAAGCAGGCAGAAAAAGAGGAATAAGGAAAAGAGAATCGAGCTGGGGATATAGCACAGAGGTAGAATGCCCCTAAATATCATCCCCAGTACCATAAAAAAAGAACAAAATGTGTAGGGTTGGCAAGAACAGTGGCACACACCTGTGGTCCCAGCCTCTTGGGAGACTGAGGCAGGAGGATTGCTTGATCCCAGAAGTTCAGAACCAGCCTGGGCAACTTAGCAAGGCTCGTTTCAAAAAAAAAAAAAATTAACATCGAATAAATACATGACAAGAAGGATTATGGAATTCAAGTAAGGTGGTTCAAGGACAGAATGAGTTGATGAAGTGAAATATCTAAAAGAGAGATAACAAAAATAGATATGGCAGGTCACAGTAGTGACCTCAGATATAAAGGGGCCAGAGGCTAGGGACTGAGAATTAATACTCTGCTTTTTCAAGAATAATGGTGAAAAGAAAGGAGATAGGGATAAGGAAAAAATAAGGAAAAAGGAAGTTTTTGTCTATTAAAGATCTGTGCATGGGGTTGGTGGTGTAATTTAGTGGTAGAGCGCTTCCCTGGCACATACAAGGCCCCAGCCCAGTTAAAAAAAAAAAAAAGATTAAGCTGGGCACGGTGTCATAGCTTGTAATCCCAGTACTTGGGAGGCTGAAACAGGAGGACCGCAGGTTCAAGGCCAGACTCAGCAATTTAGTGAGACTGTTTCAAAATAAAAAATTAAAGCTGGGCATGGTAACACACACTTGTAATCCCAGTGCTTGGAAGGCTGAGGAGGAGGATTGCACAGGTTTGAAGCCAGCCTCAGCTACTTAGTGAGGCTCGGCAATTTAGTGAGGCCCTGTTTCCAAATAAATTATAAAATAGCCCAGAGGTATAAAGCCCCTGGATTCCACCCCAGTACCACAAAAAATAAATAAGCAGAAGGGGATGAGAGTACAGCTTGGAGGTAGAATGTCCCTGGGTTCAATCCCCAGTACCACAGAAAATATTATCTGTGCATGCCATAGTGAAAAGAAATCAGACAGACTGAAAATGCATTAGAGACTGCTACTTTTGAGCTTCTGTAACATCACTGTGTGACTCACTTGGCAGTGAGCTGATACATTTGCCTTGTATTGGCAGCATTGTATATTTAGCAATGCTGGCACAAACTAAGTGTCCAACAAATCAATTTACTATTTATCTTCATGTATCTGTGCAGTTAGCCAATAAAAGTATATAATCTTACACAAGTATGTACAAAACAGGGAAAGTGCCATGGGGTTCTGGAAAGAGTCTCTGAACAATAGAGACCATTTGTCTCTATTGTTTGGGGGTAGAGCTCAAATGGTAAGATCTGAATTTACCATATGTGAGGGGTTTAATCCCAGCACCAAATAAAACCTTTTTTTTTGTATGTGTGGTAGTGGAGACTTAATCCAGGGGTCTTCTTCCTCCAAAGTACACACCCAACCTTTTAATTTTTTATTTTGAATCAGAGTCTTGCTAAATTAAAAAAACAACTCATCTTTCTGATGCTGGGGATTGAACCCAGGTACCCAGGGCCTCTCTCTACCAGTGAGCTATACCCTCAGCCCTTATTTCACCCCTTCGTACCTGAGTCATTCAACTACATAGTGAGGAGAATACCATGCATCTTAAAGGCTTGTCAGAATTAAGCAAGATATTTAAAAAGCACTTCACATACAAGTCTGCGCTAAAGCAGCAGCGGCAATCCCTACTGTGAGCGTTTCCAAGCACCAGTGCTCAGGGTCCCTGACTGCTCAGGGTGTCTGTGATGGTGAGCAAGCAAACAATCAGGAAGCACACCAGCCACGGCTTTACTGTATTCTGAAGAAGGAAAGGACAAAAATGACATCAGCTCTTGGGCCAACTTCGTGAATTCTGGTTTTTCACATACCACCACCACGATTTCTACTGAAACCAAGTACTGCAACTTTATATCTTTCTTTAGGCCAACTCATTTTTATTTAGTCTCACCCTAAAAATTATAGCTGTCAAATTATGGATTTTATATGCTGATATACATTTTTTCATGTACATTAACCATTAAATAAAGCATCCATCCCCTTCATCATACCATAGCATTTTCTATTTTTTTCTTTTTGCAGGTCTAGGGATGGAACCCAGGGGCATTCAACCTCTAAGCCCCCTGCCCTATTTTGTATTCTTTATTTTGAAACAGGGTCTCACTGAGTTACAGAGGGCCTCACTAAGTAGTTGAAGCTGGCCACGAACCACGATCCTCCGGTCTCAGCCTCCTGAATGCTGGGATTACTAGTGTGCGCCACCATGCCCAGGCCATAGCATTTTTGAATCACAGTCTATAAAATGCTTTAGACTGCTCTACTTGTGAGCTCCTTTGGAAGAGATCAGGCAAGTAATTTGTGGGTTTCCTGAATTTTCTTGCTACTGGTGATTTTCCTTTAGAGGTTTGCAGAGTGCATAGCTAAAACCAACCAAATGACAAAAATCATCTCACCAACATACACTAAATCTTTCATAGGAAGTCCTAAGTTGTCTAAATCTAGACAGACAACCCAGCGATTTATCTATTATTTAATTCAGCCACCTCTGCAGTCTCTATCACCAATGAAAATGAGACTGGGAATTAAAGGCCCACCTTGTGGTCTAGTCTGAAGAAAACAAGCAAGGAGGGAAAAGGAACCAATAGTGGGTTTTGTTCTGAAACACCAATAGCAAGTCAAAAGAAATGCTACACAGGCGAATCATCCAAGTGAAAAACTGCCAAGGCAAACTGAAAAGGCAAACCACGGCCAGTTATTAGCCAGTACTTCAAGTTCTTCATCATTCCAACAGCAAAAATGTCAACGAAAAGAACCAGAAGAAACCCTCACTCAATGATAACATCAAGAGATACTTTATATATGGAATTCTGAACCTGGATATATTAAGAGCTACACTAGACACTTTTTTTTTGGTACCGGGTCTTGAACCTAGGGGCATTCTGCCTCTGAACCACTCTCAGGATGCTGAGAGTCTCATTACTTGCTGAGGCTTTCCTTAAACCTGCGATCCTCCTGTCTCAGCCTCCCAAATACTGGGATTTTATAGGCGTATCCCACTGCACCCGGCTTACACTGTACTCTTTTGAAATGGGGTCTCACTAAGTTGTGAAGGGTCTCACTAAGTAGCTGAGGCTGGTCATGAACCCGCAATCCTCCTGTCTCAGCCTCCCAAGTACTGGGATTGCAAGCGTGTGCCACCATGCCCAGCTCACCATACACTTTTTAAAAGTCACTCTTCCCTGGCATAGTAGCACACACTTGGGAGGCTGAGACAGGAGGATTGAGGGTTTGCAGGCAGCCTCAGCTACTTATTGAGGCCCTCTGAAACTTAGTGAGACCCCATTTCAATATAGAGTTAGAAATAGGGCTGGGGGTATAGCTCAGAGGTAGAGTGCCCCTGGATTCAATCTCTGGTATCGCAATAAATAAATAAATGTCACTCTTATAGCCCATTCTCTAAGGATCACTGACCTATTCACTTAGGAAAAAAGAAATCCTGTACCACAAGTATACAAGTCATTATAAAAGAAATCATTATAAAAGATAGATTTGTTTACAATCTAGCATGGAGAAGATTTACATATTCCCCAAACAGTGGTTCTCAGGATTCAAGAGGACTACTGGGAATTTTGAAAAAACCTCAAGCATATGGCAGATTTAAAATAATTCTACAGTGAACATTTGATACACACCACTGTGATTTCACCAATTTTGACTGTACTTGATTTATTACATAATCCTCCTTCTATTTAAACCATCTCAATATTTGGTGAACTGATGGGATTTTTATTTTTATTTATTTTTTAAGAGACAGGATCTCAACCTGCACGTGGTGATACATGTCTGCAATCCTAATAGGTGACAGGCTGAGACAGAAGGATCCCAGGTTCAAGTACAGCCTCAAAAACTTAAGATTCTCAGCAACCTAGAGATCCTGTTTCAAAACAAAAATATTTTATAAAAGGGCTAGGAGCCAGGTGTGGTGGCACATGCTTGTAATCCTAGCATTTGGGAGGCTGAGACAGGAGGATCCTGGTTCCCAGACCGCTTCAGCTACTTAGGCCCTTTGCAACTCAGTGAGACCTTATTTCAAAAAAAAAAAAAATAGGGCTGTGGGTGTAGCTCAGATGTAGAATGCCCCTGGGTTCAATCCCTTGTACCACAAAAAAAGGTTTTTTACGTTGGGTACAGTAGCACACCCCTCTAATCCCAGCACTTGGGAGGCTAAGATATGAGGACTGCAGGTTCAAGGACAGTCTCAGTAATGTTGTGAAACCGTATTTCAAAATATAAAGAATAAAAAGGGCTGGAGATGTAGCTCAGAGGCACCAAATTCCTAGTACCAAAAACAAAAATAAAAAAGGGTCTTGCAATCCTTCCACCTCAGCCTATGGGGTAACTTGGCCAACACCACCAGAGATAGCTAGCTACTGCTGGGATCTTAAAATGAGACTTTGAGTCAGGTGTGGTGGTGAATGCCTGTAATCCCAGTACTTGGGAGGCTGAGACAGGATTGCAAGTTCGAGGCCAACCTCAGCAACTTAGTGAGACGTTGTTTCAAAATAAAAATAAAAAGAGAGCTAAGTGTGGTGGCACACACTTGTAATCCCAGTACTTGGGAAGTTGAGACAGGAGGATCGCAGGTTCTCGACCACCCTTAGCTACTTAGTGAGGCCCTCCGCAACTTAGTGATACCCTGTTTCAGAGTAAAGAATAAAACCAGGCATGGTGGCGCATGCTTATAATCCCAGCATTCAGGAAGCTGAGACTGGAGGATCGCAGTTCGCAGACAGCCTCAGCTACTTAGCGAGGTCCTTCGCAACTCAGTGAGACCCTGTTTCAAAAAAAATAAAAAGACTAAAAAAATAGGGCTGGGGGTATAGTCTGGAGGTACAATGCCCCTGGGTTCCGTCTCCAGTACCGCAAAAAAAAATAAATAAAAAAATAAAAAATAAAAAATGGGGCTGGGAGTGCCTCTGGGTTAAATCCCTAGTACTACAAAAATAAAAATAAAAAGGATAGAACACTCTTGGGTCCAAACTCCAGTAACACACACACACACACACACACACACACACACACACACAAAATGAGATCACCAGGCGTGGTGGCACATGCTTGTAATCCCAGCATTTGGGAGGCTGAGACAGGAAGATCATGGTTCGCAGACAGCCTCAGCTACTTAATGAGGGCCTTTGCAACTCAGTGAGACCCTGTTTCAAAATAAAAAATAGGGCTGGGGGTGTATCTCAGAGTTAGAATTCCCCTGGGTTCCATCTCCAGTACCGCAAAAGAGAGAGGAGAGAGAGAGAGAGAGAGAATGTGAACTATGACCAAATATAATCAGTCACTTCCAAAAAAATTTTTTTGTACTAGAGATTGAACCCAAGGGCATTCTACCTCCAAGCTATATCCCCAGCTCTATTTTATTCTTTTATTTTGAAACAGGGTCTCGCTAAGTTGTGGAGTGTCTCACTAAGTTGCTGAGGCTGGCCACGAACCTGTGATCCTCTTGTCTCAGCCTCTTAAGTAATGGGATTACAGGCGTGCAACACCACACTCAGCTCTTAAATTTTCTGACTGATGGGTATGTGAACAAAAAGTTTGAAAAACCACAAACTCATACTTAGTGTTCATGTCTCCTGCCAACCTCCAATCAAAATCTATTCAGAGCTCACAAATGGCCATTTTAGGGATCCCCACCCTTCTCCACTATCTGTAGTCTTTAGCCCTCTTCTAGGCTCAGCATCTATGTGTGAAGCCTCTCCCAGGTTTCTCTCACTCTGAGAATTAGCCATACCACCATTTGTAGCCACAGGTTTCATTTGTAATTAGAACATGGTATCTGCAATTGTATCTTCAGTGTCTTTTACTAAAACCTGACCTCCTTGAGAGCAGGAATCTCTTATTTACCTCTGAATCTGCAGCAACCTGCAGGCTATTTAATCTATAGAAAACACTCACTAAAGGAATAATATAAATTAATGACTTGAATCTTTCTCTACCCAGGAGCCAAGGAAGAGTTTAGCTGATTATGGAAATGATATAATCACAGTGGCACTTTAGAAAGATTCATCTCAGCATTGTTGTTAAATGCATGAGCTTTGGAGCCAAACTGCATGGGCATGAATCCCAGCTCTGCCACTTAGTACTGGGTGGCTTTGGGCAAGTTTCTAAAGCTCCTGTGCCTGAGTTTTCTCAATTAAAAAAACAGGAACAATACTGCTTCATAGATTATTATGAGGATCTAATGATGTAATCATTTTAAAAATCAATGTACACAGATCTAAGGTGTAACTCAGTTGCAGAGTACAAGGTCTTGGGTTTAATTACCAGTACTGCAAAAAAAAAATTTAAAAAAAAAAAGAACCAACAACAAAAAAGCCAGAGTGAGCGTCGTGGTGGTGGTGTTGGCGGCGCATACCTGTAATCCCAGTAATTGGGAGGCTAAGACAGGAAGATCACAGGTTTAAGGACAGCCTCAGTAACTTAGGGAGGCTCTCAGCAATCCAGCAAGATTTTGTTTTACAATAAAAAATAAAAGCTGGGTGATGTGGTGATGCATGCTTGTAATCTCAGTACTTGGGAGGCTGAGACAGAAGGATCACAGGTTCACAGCCATCCTCAGCAACTTGTGAGGCCCTCTGCAACTTGAGACCTTGTTTCAAAATAAAAAGTAAAATAGGGCTGGGGGTATAGCTTGGAGGTAGAATGACCCCTGGGTTCAATCCCTATTACACAAAAAATAAAATAGAGTTGGGGTATAGCTTGGAGGTAGAACAACGTGGTTCAATCCCAGCACCACACACACACACACACACACACACACACACACACAAACTGACACACATAGTACTGTTCCATCAGTGTAGTCATGATTGCCACCAACCCAGTTAGTAACCAAGTAAAAAAAATTCACTGGATGTAGTGGCACACTTGGGGGGCTGAGATAGGAGGATCACAGGTTTGTATACAGCCTCAGCAACTTTGCAAGGCCCTGTACAAAGCCAGGCATGGTGGCACATGCCTGTAATCCCAGTACTTGGGAAGCTGAGACTGGAGGATCTCAGGTTCAAGGCCAGCTTCAGCTTAGAGAGACTCTCAGCAACCTAGTAAGACCATTTCAAAAAATAAAAAATTAAAAAAGGGCTGGGATATAGCTCAGAAGTAGAATGCTGCTGGGTTCAGTCTCCAGTACCATCAAAGAGAAAAAGAATCCTTAAAGGCTAGGTAATAGGAATAGAAAGAATGACCATAAATAATTTACTTAAAAATGTTCACTCAGAAGGGCAAGCAAGTGGGTTTCTGCTCTATTATTTTTTCCTTGTATGTATGTTACTCACGACTGGATTGTGTGTGTGTGTGTGTGTGTGTGTGTGTGTGTGTACAGTACTCCCAGGTAAAACCCAGAGCTCTGTGCACAGCAAGCACATGCTCTACTGCTGAGCTACATCCCCAAACCACGACTGGAGTTTTAAATTAAAACAGCTATAATCTATCTGGGCTAGGCACAGCTTTGATGCTGGGCACTGGGAGTCTAGCATAACTGGACCCTAACCACAAGCTCTATGACCACTGTGAACCTTTCTCTGTAGGTCTTTGCAGTCTCTCAGCTGGGATTTCTTTCCACCTCATTACTCTGCCAGGCACCATTTCTTTAGTTTGGGGATTCCACAATCTCTCGTCCTGTGTGGACATCCCTGAAAACCTTAGCTTGGAGAATGGGTTTGCGGTTTCATCCTTCCCAGCCATGAGCTCCTTTCCCCCCCCCCTTCCTGCCCACCTCCTTACTTCTCAAGCCTTGCTATTCCTTACACGTAGGAACTTGAAACCTAGAGTATGGGAAAGCAACAGAGCAAAAGCAGTGGTGCCAAGAACTGGGGATGCTGCCAAGCTGTTCCCTAGGCCCCATATGCAGTGACCCAACTACATGCAGATTAGACTTAACTGCCCATGGGGCCTCACAGGCTTGGTATTCCCTTTTGCTCATCTCCGTCTCCCACTTAAAGCAACCTCCTCTGAAGCCTGTGACCCATTCCAAGCCAACCCATCCTTGAAGACCCAGGTGAGGTCCACATTCTTCAGGGAAGTCTCTCTGACCATTTTAATCCACAGATAGTCCCCCACCCCAATACAAACACAAACAAGTACTGTACTTACAGTCTGTGCCATAAAGCATAGTTGCCGTACACATTTATGCGATTAAATATTCCATGTGTACACATTTAACTTCCCACGGTGTTTCACATGCCTCTCAAACCTCTTACTCTCAGTGGCTAATACTTGTTGAACAGTGCCTGAACCAGTGATGATTTTGTTTAGGCTAAGGCAGGAGGAGGTAGACCCATGTTGAAATGAAACAGGTTGAATGGATAGAGAGCAACAATGTGTCAAAATGGGGAAAGAAGTCTAGAGGAAAGGTGTTCATTAACAAGTGCTTCCCGACTTGTGAGGTTGGAATGAGATATAGGAGAGATGTGCCAACTGGAAAAAGCAGGGGAAAGGCATTACAGTTTGAGGGAGAGGACAGCAGGGAAAAGGTGAGCCTACAAAAGAAATTCTGACTAAATCCTGCTAAAACCTGGAGGTACACCAGTCGGCTAGGTGAAGGTAAGATGGGTTGAGATGGGTAGAGGTGTGGTCGGATAGGTGAAAGCCTAGGGGGTGGCATGATGGGGGGCAGGTGGCTAAAATGGACGAGGGGCGAGCGGTTAGTCGTCTCGCGGGTGAGTGGGCAGACAGGCAGGTAGGTAGGTGGGTAGGTGGGTGCGCGGGCAGTTAGCAGGTGAGTAGGCAGGTGTTTAGTCAGGAGGAAACAGGTGTGGGGCGTGTTAATTTAAAATCCGGCCCCTCCCTCACCTTGACCCGGAAGCGGATGAGTGCTAGCCTCACGCAGTGGCTCAGGCAGGCCGGTGGCAGGAACCAGGCCCGCGGCGGAGGGGTGCCCTTGTTGCCCACGTGTCCCACGATCAGTTGCGCTGTCTGCCGCTCGGCCTGGCACCGACGGCCCCACTCGGCCAGCCGGTCCTTGCCCAGGCCCCCGGGGAACATGACCACCAGCTCCAGGCCGTCGCCGCCGGGATAGGCACAAGCCTGGCACAGCGCTGACAAGTAGCCCAGCATGGCGTTCCATTGGCCGCCACACACCCAGTCGGTCTGGTAGCCGCCATAGAGCCGCGGAAGCGCCGAGCCCGCGTCAACCAGCACGCGGGCGCCGGGCAGCGGCGGGGGCGGCGGCGGCAGCGGCGGGTGCAGCCCGGGCGGCGGCGGGCCGTGGTGGTGGAAGTGGTGAGCAGGGTGATGGTGGCGAGTCGGGCCCGGGCCGCCGGAGTAGGCACCGAAGGCGGCGGGCGGGAGCGGCGGTTGCAGCGGCACGGAGCCGCGGGCGGCGCGCGGAGCCCCGGGCGCTAGGGCTGCCGGCGGCGGCAGCTGGCGGTGCAGGTGCTGCTGCTGCTGCTGCTGGCGCGACACGGTGCGCGCCAGTTTGAGGAGATCCACTGGCACCACGGCGCCGGGACAGCGCTTCTCCAGGAACTCCTGGAAGCCCTGGACGCCCATGCTTCGTCGCTGGGCAGAGGAGACGGCGGCTGCGCGGGCTGACTGGGCGGCGAGCTGGGCGCGAAGCTGGGGGGCGGCGCGTGCGCACTCCGCGGGGGGGCGGGGGCGGGCCGAGGCTCCCGAGGGGAGGGGTGCGGAGCGCGGGCGGGGCGGGGAGGGGACGCGGAGCGCGACGGGAGGGGGAGGCCGACCGGACTCCGGAGAGGCTGGGCGGGCCGAAGCGCCGGCGGGCTCTAGTCGCTTCTCCCTTTCCTCATCTCCCGCCTCTCTTCGTCCCCGCTTCAAAGGGGATGAAGCCTCTTCCTTCCACCTCCGGGAGCCATGTTGCCTCGTCTTCTCTCTGATACACGCTTTCTGGCTGGAGGTGGGGGAGCGGGGCGGGGCAGATGGGCATCCTGGGAGCTGTAGTCTTCTCCCGTCCGGCGTTGGGAGGCGGGCGGGGAGGCCGGCCCCCGCCCCTGTCTGGCCTGGCCGGTCACTGGGTCATCGGGGGCGGAGCGTGAAGATCGGGGTTAGGATTTGCTTCCCAACTCCAGGCTTCCAACCGAGTTGCCTCGGGCTGTTTACTGCCATGCCCAGGAAAAGGAGTTTAGGGAAAGGCGTGATGCATTATGGGAAAGGAAGTAGAGTGAATTGATTGAATTTGGCTCAAGTGAGCTTACAATCCTCTGGGTGAAAGAATTTTCCCTTCAATGGAAAAAAAAAAAATAACGCGGAGCTTGAGTGAGAGAACACATGACCGAAAAATAACCACTACCATATTTTATAGCCACCTGCTTCCTTTTAGTTATGAAAACTCTTTGAAGAGTCGTTTACCCCAATTAGGAGAGTGAAACTTCAATTTGCCTGAGGCCACGCAGGAACAAAGTGAAATAGAAAATCCCTCACCCTCGGGATCTCTGCTCAGGGAAATGAGCACCAACTCAAATGAAACTACAAGTTGTACCTCTTTGGTACCCTTCATTGCTACTGTGCCCTATGGTTAAGGCCTTTGTTTCTAAAGGGCATCGAAGACCAATCTGAGCTCTTTAAAATAGCCTCGAGGGCAAAGAGTTGCAGTCTTTGGAAAAATCGATGTTCATCATGTGCCTCCAATGAAGCACAGGAAGTTCTTGTTCTCTGGCATTCAGGGACCGCTCTGCCGGAGGAGAGAAGAAAACAAGATCTGAAATGAATAGTAGTCAGATCTGGCTTGGAATTCACTAGAAGGTGGTAGATAATGACGCATAAAATACAAAAGTGCATACCTGTTGTAGTAGTTCGGATTTAAAATGTACCCCCAAAGTTCATGTGTTGAAAGCATTCCCCCAGTGCAGCAGGGTTCAGAGGTTAAGCATGGCTGAAAAGGCTGGTCATTGCACTGTACATTTCCACAGCCCAACCCCCCTCTGCTTTGCACCGTGATGCCAGAGCTACCTCCCTCCCTCCACCACGCAAGGCAGCTGCTGCCTGGTATATACCCAGGATTCTGCTCTGTGAACTGAAACCAAGAGTCTCAATAAACCTTTCCTCCTCTAAATTGTTCCTGTTGGGTATTTTGGTCACAATTGGTGGGGAAGCTGACTAAAATAAAAACCCAAGAGTAATCAAGCCCAATGATATCAGAGAACACTATTAGGATGCAAAAGCAAAAATGTCTCGAGCTCCATACAAATTGTTAACATAAAAAAATAGTGGAGCTGGGATCAGTGGCGCATGCCTGCAATCCCAGCTAACTGGAAGATGGAGGCTGGAGGATGGCAAGTTTGAGACCAGCCTGGGAAACTTAGGAAGACCCTGCCTCAAAAATTAAAAAAAAGAAAAAAAGCTGGACATAGTGGTGCAGGCTTGTAATCCCAGCACTTGGGAGTCTGAAATAGGAAGATCACATGTTCAAAGCCATCCTCAACAATTTAGTGAGACCGTGTTTCAAAATAAAAGAATAGCCTGGCGTGGTGGTACACCCTTGTAATCCTAGCATTTAAGAGGCTGAGACAGGATTCCGGTCTGCAGACAGCCTCAGCCCCTTGAAACTCAGACCCTGTTTCCAAATAAAGGATAAAAAATAAGGCTGGGGGTATATGTCCAAGGTAGAATGCCCCTGGGTTCCATCTCCAGTACCAAAAATAACAGGGGGCTGGGGCTGTACCTAGGAGGTAGGACCCTGGGTTCCATCCCAGTGCCCCTCTCCCTAGAAAAGCCTGTCCTGGTGACAGGCACCTGTAATAATAGTACTTAGGCTAAAATAGAAGGAC
Organism: Muscardinus avellanarius; assembly: GCF_963383645.1. Classification (NCBI taxonomy): domain Eukaryota; kingdom Metazoa; phylum Chordata; class Mammalia; order Rodentia; family Gliridae; genus Muscardinus; species Muscardinus avellanarius. Next base: position 46,118,537 of record NC_137792.1, read on the forward strand.
CACAGGTTCTGATACCAGCCTCAGCAACTTACATGGGCTCTTTGCAATTTAGTGAGACTCGTATTTCCAAATAAATAAAATAGGGTTGGGTGTGTGGCTCAGGTATACAATGCCCCTGGGTTCAACCCTCAGTGCCACAAAATTTTAAGTGTTGGGGCTATAGCTCAGTGGTAGAGCACCCCTGTGTTCAATCCTCAGTACCCCACCACCCCTCAGGCTAGTAGAGGTTGAATCTAGAATAACAAAGAATGAGTAGATGGTGAAGTAGCAAGCACACACTAGCTCTTGAAATCAGTGAACTGAGAGGGCAGTGGCTTGAAGGTAAGGACAAAAGGAATAGAAGTTTGTTTTTGCAGTACTGGAGATTGAACCAGGGGCATTGTACCTCCAAGCTACACCCCCAGACCTATTTTTAATTTTGAAACAGGGTCTCACTAAATTGCAAAGGGCCTTGTGAAGTAGCTGAGGCTATCCATGAATCACGACCCTCTAGTCTCAGCCTCCTGAAAGCTGGGATTACACGTTTGTGCCACCACCACACCCAGCTTTTTTTTTTTTTTTTTACACAGGATTTTACTAAATTGCTGATACCTCAAACATGCAGTCCTCCTGCCTTAGCCTCTCAATAATTGGGATTACAGGCTGGGTGTGTGCCTCTGAGGTTAATCCCCAGTACCAGTAAATAAATGCCACCATTAATGAGCACCACTAGGTATAATAATTTTTTAAACAGGATCTCACTGAGTTGCAAATGGCCTCACTAAGCAGCTGAGGCTGGATCTGTGGTCCTCCTGTCTCAGATTACAAGCATGTGCCAACACACCTGGCTTGTAGTCGCAGAATTTGGGAGGCTGAGACAGGAGGATCACACAGGTTTGAAGCCAGCCTGAGCTACTTAGTGAGGCCCTTTGCAACTCAGTGAGACCCTGTTTCAAATTAATGAATAAAAAATAGGACTGGGGGTGTTGCTCAGAGGTAGAATGCCCCTGGGTTTCATCCCTAGTACTGCAAAAAAAATTATTATACCTAGTGGTGCTCATTAATGATGGCATTTATTTGTTTACTGGCACTGGGTATTCACCTCAGAGGCATTTTACCAGTGAGCTACATCTCCAGCCCCTATTATTTTTAATTTTGAGACAGTTTCTCTAAATTGCCCAGAATGGCCTCAAATTTAGTCCTTCTGCCTCATTCTCCCTGGAAGTTGGAATTACAGGTGTATGCCGCAGTGCCAGGCTATGGCAGCACATTTTAAATGGGTTCTGTGTTGGTGTTATCTTCCCAAAGTAATCACCTTCATGTTTGAACCTCATATTATTATATAATCTAGCACTGGGGTGTTGGAGCTCATAAAAATGATATAACAAAGTAAAGCACTTCAGCTGAGTATATTTATTTGGAGGTACTGGGATTCCTGGAAGCCCTTCTACCCCCGGGCTACACTCCCAGACTTATATATATATATTTTTTTAATTTTTTTTAACAGGGTCTCTTAAGCACGGCTGGCTTCGAACCTGCATGATCCTCCTGTCTCCACCTCCCAATCACGGGGATTCCAAGTGTGCGCCACCACGCCCAGCTCAGCTGAGTATTTTGAACTAAAGGATACTAAAAGGCCTTTGATGTAGGCTCATAGTAGGCATAGTGGCGCCCACCTTTAATTTCAGTAGTTGGGAGGCTGAGACAAGAAGATCACAGGTTCAAGGACAGTTTCAGCAATTTGCCTAGCCCCTCAGCAATGCAGCAAGGCCTTGACTCAAAATTTAAAAAAGAGCTAGAGGCGTAGCTCAGTGGTAGAATATTTCTGAGTTCAACATACAGTACCCCCAAAAAACCCTCAGAAGCAAAGTTTACCTCTGACCCTGTCCTTCCTGTCTGTCTCCTACCCCTCTTTCACCCCACACAGTAAATCATAGGAACCAAAATTCCTCTTCTCATAGGTGGATCACAAAAAGTAGAACCTTTTTCTCCCAAAGAAAACCATAAAACCTAGAAAGGCCATACCCTCCCTTCTACCTTCTTTGAAGACCTTAATTCCAGAGGGGTCCTACTCTATATTCTGCAGAGAGAAATGCTACCCTGAGAGATCAAGAATTAATCTGAAGCTAAGTATAGTGGTACACGCCTGTAATCCTAGTACTTGGGAGGTTCTGACAGGAGGATCGCAGACTTGAAGCCAGCCTCAGCAACTTAGCAAGACCATATTTCAAAAGAAAAGGGCTGTGGTGTATCTCAGAAGTCGAATGCCCCTGGGTTTAACCCCCAGGGCATCCCTGACACACACACACACACACACACACACACACACACACAGAATAATCTGAACAGACAGATCTTGCTGGATTTCTTTCCCCCAATCTATTGACATTAAATTGTACCCTTTGTCTGGTCAGGTTTCTACATGGCTGACCATTCTTCATTGATCCTAAATGTTATACAGAATGCCCCCTGAAAGAGCTCATGCATTGCTATTCAGAATTGATTTAAATACTGTTGTAATCTCATCAGTGGATAAACCTATTGTGATGGATGTATTGGGAGGTAACCTAGGCAGGTGGGGTGTGGTTGGAAGAGGTGGGTCACTGGTTGTTTGGCCTTGAGAACTATGCTAGTGTCCTTGAATCCTCTTGCTTGTTCTTTCTCTTTCACCTCCATGATGTGAGAGTAGAATGCTCTCTTTCTCTCTCCCTCTTTCTTTCCTGCTGCCATGCCTTCAGCCCCACCTATGTAAACCTTGCCATGGACTGAAGCTCTGAAATCTCCAGAACTGTGAGCAAATAGATCTTTCTGCCTTTAAATTGCAGTGGGCAGTTTTTTGGGATTACAGCCATGCAAATACTGACACACTAAGCACAAAATCTGGGCCTTCATAAATCTAGGGATGTGCTTCAGTGGTAGAAAACTTGCCTGGCAAGTGGGAAGCCCTGCGTTCAATCCTCAGAACCACACAAAATTAGTTCCCTAAAAAACATACATGGAAGTTGGGGATGTAGGCACACACCTGTAATCCTAATACTTAGGAGGCTGAAAAAGGAGGATTGCAGGTTTGAAGCCAGCCTCAGCAAGAACATAGTGAGACACTCAGCAACCTAGTGAGACCCTGTTTCAAAACAAAAAAATTGGTCTGGAGTACAGCTGTGAGGTAGAATGCCCTGGGTTCAATCCCTAATAACACACACACACACACAGCATATGCATATACATACACATATATATTGAATTTATTGATTTTTGCCAGGTGTGGTCATACATGCCCTTAATTACAGTACTTAGGAGTCTGAGATAGGAAGATCACAGGTTCAAAGGCAGTCTGAGCAATTTAGCAAGACCCTGGTTTTTTTTCTTTAGTCTTTTTGTGGTATTTGGTATTAAATTTAACCAAAGGCATTCTACCTCTGAGGAATACCTCTAGCCCTTTTTAAACCTTGAAACAGGGTCTTGCAAAGGGGCTGAGGCTGAGGCTGGCCTCAAACCTGTGATCCTCCTGACCCAGCCTCCCATGTACTGGGTTTACAGGTGTGTGCCATGACACCCAGCTAGAGACCATGTTTCAAAATAAAAAGGGCCAGGGACATTGCACAGCTGTTGAATGCCCTGAGTTCAATCCCTAGCAACACAAACACAATGGGGTCTTTATTTTTGAAGGCTCTTGTGTCATAAAACTTTCATTGAGGCCAAGCGTTTATGTGTTTCCAAATAAAAAGAGTTTGGGGTAAAGCTCAGAAGTAGAATCCCCCAGAGCTCAATTCCCAGTACCAAAAGACAAAATCCAAAACAACTTTCATTGAATAAATTTCTTATGCTTTTTTTTCCTTGTTAACCTGTCTTTTTTTGTTTTGTTTTGCAGTTCTTGGGCTGGAATCCAGGGCCTTCCAAATGCTGCATGCTAGGCAACTGTTCTACTGCCGAGCTACATGCACCTAGCTCTTCCTGCCCCTTGGCACAGAAGCATCAATTGGGACTCTTGTGAGTTAGGAGAAGTACCACATTTTTCTGCCCACATAGTTTCGGTCACCTAGCATGGGGTAGCTGAGCTGTGACCTACTCCAAATTCTAAAGATGAGATCCTGGGACAACTGACAAAATGCCTGCAAAGAAAAATAAGATGTTTTTTTACCAAGGTCACCTATTTCAGATATCTGTATAGTACCTGGTCAAGGATTGACAGGAGTGCCAGGCACCGTGGCACATACCTGTAATACCTGCTACCCAGGAAGCAGATTCAGGAGGATTGCAAGTTCAAAGTCAGCCTTCACAACTTAGCAAGACCCTGTTTCAAAATAAAAAAAGCTGGTGTAGTGGTGTACGCTTGTAATCCCAGTACTTGGGAGGCTGAGACAAGGGGATCACGCAGGTTCAAAGCCAGCCTCAGCTACTTAATGAGGCTCTCAGAAGCTTAGTGAAACCCTTTTTCAAAATAAGATGTAAAATAGGTCTGGGGGTATATGTAGCCTGGAGGTAGAAAGCCCCTGTGTTCCATTTCCAGTACCACACATACACAAAAAAACAATAAAAGGGTCAGAGTATAGGACAGTGGTAGAGCAACTCTGGGCACAAGCCTCAATACTGAAGAAGAGAACAAATGGAAAACCTTTTCTTTATTCTTTCCTTTGCAAATTTATATTAGCAGGAGAAAATAATTTATATGAGCCATCTCTTTTTTTGTGTGTGTGGTAGTGATGGTAGAACCCAGGGACTTTTCTCCCTCCAGGCTATACTCCCAGACCTATTTTATATTTTATTTGGAAACAGCGTCTCACTAAGTTCCTGAGAGCCTCACTAAGTAGCTGAGGCTGGCTTTGAACCTGTACGATCCTCCTGTCTCAGCCTCCCAATCATGGGGATTACAAGCGTGCACCACCACGCCCAGCTAAGCCATCTCTTAATCTTTTTCTGTGGTATGGAGGATTAAACCCAGGGTTGTTCTACCTCTTAGCCATACCCCCAGCCCTATTTTATTTTATTTTATTTTGGTACCAAGGATTGAATCTGTACCAGTATTGGGAATGGCCTAGGAAGATTTGAGAAAGCTCTAATTAATATATTTCAAAAATTGGTAAAAGGACTTGGTTCCTGGTCAAAAATAAGCAGGCAACTATTCCAATGTAAATTAACCTAGCTAAAGGTAATTAGCAAGTCTATAGGAGAGGGGAACTATGACTTCCTCATCCTCATTCTAAAGACAGGTTTACCTAATAATTGGATAATCTAGCTAGGATGGGAGGAGAGGTCAACCCCTGAAAAGAGACACCTAGGCGGGGGAAAGGGGAGGTACCTTACAGGGATGTTTACTAGGTCAGAATTAAATAAACAAGATGGAGGTAATGGGATAAAAGTTCTAGTCAACATGTTGTATCTTTGGTGTAGCATTCACTTGAACCACCCCCCCCCCAATGGCATGGGGCTGTAACTATCTTCTGTGTTTCTTTTTTTTTTTTTTTTTTTGCGGGTCTGGGGATGGAACCCAGGGGCATTCAACCGCCGAGCTACACCCCCTGCCCTATTTTTTATTCTTTATTTTGAGACCGGATCTCACTGAGTTGCAGAGGGCCTCACTAAGTAGCTGAGGCTGTCCGTGAACCGCGATCCTCCAGGTCTCAGCCTCCCGAATGCTGGGATTACAAGCGTGCGCCACCACGCCCGGCTTATTTCTATCTTTTTAATAAACTCTTTTAAAACTTCAGCAAGAGTCCGGGCTGTTGCATACATATCCTTAGCTCAGGACAAGAACCCGTGGTTTTTCTGTTTTTTGTGGATTTTGTGGTTTTATTGGGAAATTATTCCCAGAGGTCTAACAAAGATCCCTGGGGACAGTTTCTCCCAAATGGTAACACTCACCCCCCAAACCATAACAGAACCCAGGGGTGTTCTACTTCTGAGTGACATACTCAGCCCTTTTAAATTTTGAAACAGGGTCATCCTAGATTGCTGAGAATCTCGCCAAGTTGCCAAGGCTGGTCTTGAACCTGTGATCCTCCTGCCCCAGCCTCTTAGGTACTGGGATGTCAGGCATGTACTACCACATCTGTCTTGTTTTTTAATTTTTGAAACAGGGTCTCACTAAGTCACCGTGCTCAAACCTGTGATCCTCCTGTCTTGGGCCTCCCAGTTCCTGGGATTATAGGCATGCACACCATTTCCAGCTTTATCTGAGGCATTTCTTGATCTAGAGAGTCTGGTGAGCCTTTTAAAATGTGTTCCCTTTTTTTCTAATCTCTCCCCTCTGGAGAAGTACTTTGATTTCTCTCATCTACGGTCTTGCGTGTGCTTTTTCACAAGGAGCAGAAGCACAGGGTTAGAGAGGAGGCATGGACTCTTGGACCCTGTTGTTCAGCCAGCTTCACACACCATAGTTCCCAGTTCTTCCCACAGCGGTATCTGTTTACTCAAACTTCGCTGCAGGTCCACAAACCGATGCAGTTCCCCTTCTGTATTGTTTTTGAGTCCTGAGGCTTTGGTTTTGTGCCCACTGAGAGCACTTTCTCCATCTCCTCCAACCAGTCAGGGGTGCAAGTGTCAGCTTGTGCCAGGTAATGAGTTGAATAGGCTGAGAACCGGAATGTTCCAGGCCAACACTCAGAAGACTATGGCTTAATGAATAGTACTTGCCTCTAAGGAGCTTTTGTTATATCAGCCTTCAGGGCATGGACTATAGAGCTGGGCCCTGCCCTCACCCCCATCCTGGCTGCCTGGCCTAGTGTCACAAGTTAGCTGCTCTGCCACTGGGAGTCTCCTGTTCTATGAGCGACAGGACAAGCCCACCCTTCCTCCCTTCCTCTTTGGTACTAGGGATTGAATCCCAGGGCATTTTACGTCTGAGCCACACCCCCTTCTCTATTTATTTACTTATTTTTGCAGTACTAGGGATGAAACCCCGGCGCATTCTACCTCCAAGCTACACCCCCAACCCTATTTTTTTTAATGGTATGAGGGATGGAACCCAGGGGTTTTCTACCTCTGGGCTATACTCTTAGACCTATTTTATATTGGAAACAGGGTCTCACTAATTTGCGGAGAGCCTCACTAAGTAGCTGAGGCTGACTTCGAACCTGTGCGATCCTCCTGTCTCAGCCTCCCAAGCACAGGGATTACAAGCGTGCGCCACCACGCCCGGCTCCCAACCCTATTTTTTTAGTCTTTATTTTGAAACAGGCTCAATAAGCCACAAAGGGTCTCACTATGTAGCTGAGGCTGGCCTTGAACCCAGATTCTCCTGTCTCAGCCTACTGAATGCTGGGACTACAAGTGTGGGCCACCACGCCTGACTTATTTTTTATTTTGAAACAGGGCTCTTCCAAGTTGCTGAGGCTGACCTTGAACCTGTGATTGTCCTATCTCTGCTTCCCAAGTACTGAGATGATAGGAGAAGCCATTGGAAATGAAGGTCTTTGATTTGTGTATCTCTGGGAGTGACTTTTTGGGTCAGGGGGACTGAATCTTTTGTGCCCATTTTAAGAACACTGTATTCATGGTATTTCTGATTCAAGTCAACTCAGGAATAAATAGATGGTTTAAAAAAGTTGTTTTTTCTTAGTTGCCTTCATTTTTCTCTGATCCTTCTATGTCTCTCTTTTTTTTAAGTTACTGGGAATGAAACCTAGGGTCTTGAGCATGTTACGCAAGTCCTTTACCATGAAGCTACATCCCAGACCTGTAAAAATAAGTTGAAATTTGGGTATTTGGTCATAGGGTGCCCATTTGTATTTTGTTTGTTTGGTACTAGGGGTTGAACACAGAGGCATTCTACTTGCCAGCTATACCACCAGGCTGTTTTGTGTTTATTTTGAAACATGGTCTCCCTGGAATGCCGAGGGTCTTTCTAAATTGCTGAGGCCAGGCTGAAGCTGGGCGTGGTAATGCATGCCTGTAATCCTAGTACTTGGGAGCCTAAGACAACTGGCAGCTTCCAGGCCAGCCTCAGCAACTTAGGCCCTTCACAATTAAGTGAAATAAAACATAAAAAAGGAGCCAAAGGTATGGCCCAAAGGTAGAATGCCTTTCTACAATTGCTGAGGCTGGCCTCAAAACCTCAAGCCTCCTGTCTTAGTCTCCCAAATACTGGCATATTCTACTATACTCAGTTTATAGGAATATTTATTTTAAACAAAAATAATAACACAAAGAGACCAGTAATATTTGTTGTTTGTCCTAGCTGAAAAATTTTCCCCTCTGCGGTACTGGGGATGGAACCCTGGTGCATTCTATCTCCGAGCAACACACCTAGCCCTATTTTTTCTTCTTTATTTTGGAACAGGGTCTCGCTGAGTTGCAATGGGCCTCCTTAAGTAGTAGCTGAAGCTGTCCACGAACTACAATTTTCCTATCTCAGCCTTCCAAATGCTGTGATTATAAGTGTGTGCCACCACACCTAAATTTATTGTTTTTAAAGAGCTCTTATGGTCAAAATTCACATTAGTTGGAAGCTGATATCCAGGATGTCCTTCGTGGTGTGTGTGTGTGTGTGTGTGTGTGTGTGTGTGTGTGTGTGTAGTACTGGGGATTAAACCAAGGGACATACTACCTCTAAGCTACATCCCCAGTCCCCAGCCCCTACCCCATTTTCATTTTTATTTTGAGATGGTCTCTATAGACTGATAAGTCTCATTACTTGTTGCTGTCCACAAACCTGTGATCCTCCTGCCTCAGCCTCCTGAGTACTGGGATTATAGACATGTGCCAACCACACCCGTCTTCCCAGGTGAATATTTAGTTAATTAAAACCTCCATCCTTGAAACCCTGCTTAACTATATATGCTTGTCCTTCTTTCTACTTACTTTTTTTTGGTACTAGGGATTAAACCCAGGGACTATCTACTTCTGAGCTATAACCCTAGTCCTTTTTTAATTTTGAAACAAGATCTTGCTGAGTAACCATGCATTAACAGTGAACCTGCAATCCTCTTATCAGCTTCCCAAGTACTGGTATCACAGGTGTGCAATGCCACACCTGGCTTTTTTTTTGTTTGTGGCACTGAACTCAGGGGCATCCTGCCTTTGAGCTACACTCCCAGCCCTAGTTTTTCTTCTTTATTATTTTCTTGTGGTACTGGGGGTAGAACCTAGGGGCTTTCCTACCTCTGGGCTATACCCCCAGCCTTATTTTATACTTTATTTGGAAACAGGGTCTCATTAAGTTGCTGAGAGCCTCACTAAATAGCTGAGGCTGGCTTCGAACCTGCGCGATCCTCCTGTCTCAGCCTCCCAAGCGCTGGGATTACAAGCGTGCGCCACCACGCCCGGCTTCTTCACTTTGAAACAGGGTTTCACTAAGTTGTAGAGGGCCTCACTAAGTAGCTGAGGCTGGCCAAGAACCTGGGCTCCTCCTGTCTCAGCCTCTCAAATACTGGGATTAGAGCGTGCGCCACCATGTCTGCTTTACTTTCTTAACGGCATGACTTTTGCTGAGGTTAATGTGGTACTTCATTGGCCATCTTGAAAAACTTCAGATCTTCCCCAAACTGCCCCCTATTCAAGTAGGATAGAGGTAAAAAATAGGTAGAAAGGAGACTTCAAGGAACAAAGAAAATGTAACTTTAATGTTGAGGACTCGGGCTTAAATTCCTCATTTCCAAACTAGGATGGTCAATCACAAATTTCTGGGAAATTTACACTTAGCACTATTAATTATCCAACCAATCAATAGTGTAAGCAGGAGAGGTAAGAGGACAGCAAGGATTTAGAAGGGACCAGGTCACCATACTGGAAATTCATTCACCTGTGATAATCTCCTTAGGTATTCTTTTTTTTTTTTTTCAATACTGGAGATGGAACCCAGGGGCATTCTACCTTCAAGCTCCACCCTCCAAGCCCTATTTTTTATTCTTTATTTTGAAACAGGGTCTCACTGAGTTACAAAGGGCTTCACTAAGTAGCTGAGGCTGTCCACGAACCGTGATCCCCCGGTCTCAGCCTCCCGAATGTTAGGATTACAAGTGTGCGCCACCACGCCCAGCTCCTTAGGTATTCTTAAGTGACAGTGAAGACCACATCAAGATCCAGATGAGCAGACCACCATAAAACATCCTCTGATCTCTGGAGGGATGTCATCTTCACATACCTTCTCATTACCAGCCTCTCACCAAAATTCTTTTACAAGAAGAGCCCAAGCCAGGCATGGTGGCACACACTTGTAATCCCAGGATTCTGGAGGCTGAGACCTGGAGGATTGCAGTTCGCGGACAGCCTCAGCTACTTAGTGAGGCCCTCTGCAACTTGGTGAGACCTGGTTTCAAAATAAAGAATAAAAATTTGGGTAGGGGGTGTAGCTCGGAGGTCATATGCCCCTGGGTTCCATCCCCAGACCCGCAAAAAAACAAACAAACAAAAAAAACAAAGAGTCCATTGTAATCCCAGCACTTGGGAGGCTGAGACAGGAGGATCTCCCAGATTCGAAGCCAGCCTCAGCTACTTAGTGAGGCTCTCAGCAACTTAGTGAGACCCTGTTTCCAAATAAAATACAAAATAGGTCTGGGAGTGTAGCCCAAAGGTAGAAAGGGTTCCATCCCCACAGCACCACCAAAATAATAATTAATAATAATAATAATAATAATAATAATAAAGAGCCCAGCAGGGGCAGAGTGATGCAGGACAGTACTTAGGAGGCTGAGAGAAGAGGATTGCAGGTTTGAAGCCAGCCTCAGCTACTTAGACAGTTTCAAACTTAAAGAGGCTGTGGTGTTTTTTGAAGTTAGAATGCCCCTGGGCTTAATCCCCTGTACCAAAAATGTACCCTGAACTCCTAAAATGTCCTTCTCACTCTGGAAATGGCCCAGATTCTCCCTTGAGCGTGTATTTCTTGTTCTCCCAAATATAACTCTCTGTCTCTGGCTGGCTCATGTTGAAATTCTTTTCTACCATGTGAGCCAAGGACCGTGCCAGGCTGGAGTTGAGTTTCCCTCCCTCCCACCCCAGGAAGTCTTCAGACTCTTCATGGAATTCTCTCTTCCACGACACTCTCAGACTTGTTCTTCTATTTACTTCTCCTTTTCCCTTTTTGTCATCTGCGATCTTCCATCCGGTTACCTTGAATCTTTTGATATGTTGCCTTCAAGCCCCTCTTCTCCATTTGGAAGGAAAATTAATAAAAGGAAACATCAATGAAGGATTCAGGTCTCCATGGCCAAAGTAGTTAGGCTCCTGAACCTCATACTAGGGACATCTGTGTATTCCTTGTAAAATCATGAAGTGAGTTCCTACAATTTTTTTTTTTTGGTGTGTATGTGTGTTACTGGAGATTGAACCCAGGGACAATCTACCTCTGAGTTACACCCCAGCCCTTTTTAGTCTTCACTTTTTAAAAACAGGGTCTGGCTGGGTGTGGTGGCGCACGCTTATAATCCCTGCGCTTGGGAGGCTGAGACAGGAGGATCGCACAGGTTCGAAGCCAGCCTCTGCTACTTAGTGAGACCCTGTTTCCAAATAAAATATAAAATAGGTCTGGAAGTATAGCCTGGAGGTAGAAATCTTCTGTGTTCCACCCACAGTACCACCAAAAATAAATAAATAAATAAATAAATAAATAAATAAATAAATAAATAACAGAGTCTGGCTAAGTTATTGAGGATCTCACTAAGTCTCAGACTGTCCTGGAACCTGCAATCCTCTTGTTTCAGCCTCCTAGTACTCGGATTGCAGGTGCGTGCCACCACACCCAGCTGAACTATAATTTTATGTTGTTTGGACATTCATTTTGAGTGTTCTGTACCTCACCTGACATACCCTAAACTCTTTCTTAGAAAAGGTATGCATTCATTCTCTGTGCCTTTGAGATGTATATCGTCTCTAGAATATGATAGTTATCTTTTGGGAATAGCATTCAGGGAGAATACTATCCAAAAAATGAAAAAAAAAAAAAAAGAGAAGCCAGGTGTGGTAGCACATGCTTGTAGTTTCAGTACCTGGGAGGCAGAGACAGGAGGACCGTGGTTTGCGGACAGCCTCAGGTACTTAGCGAGGCCCTCTGCAACTCAGTGAGACCCGGTTTCAAAATAAAGAATAAAAAATAAGGCAGGGGGTGTAGCTCAGAGGTCGAATGCCCCTGGGTTCCATCCCCAAACCCACACAAAAAAAAGTTTCAGTCAGGGTTGGTGGCTCACACCTGTAATCCAAGTATTTGGAAGGCTGAGACAGGAGGATCAAAGGTTCGAAGCCAAACTTAGCAATTTACTGAAGCTGTCAGGAACCTAGCAAGTCCCTGTTTCAAAGAGAAAAATAGGGCTGGGATGTATTTTGGAGGTAGAATGTCCCTGGGTTCAATCTACAACAGACATACAATGTTTCAGAGCCCAGCATAGCGATGTATGCCTATAATCCCAGTACTAGAGAGGCTAAGACAGGAGGCTGTAGATTCAAGGTTAGCCTGAAGGCAATTTAGTGAAATTGTTTCAGAATAAAAAGGGCTGGGTTGTACCTTGTAAATAGAGCAACCCTGGGTTCCATCCCCAGTGCAAAACAAGTAAATAAAAAAAATTCTCTTTTTTCAGAAATCTTTTGGGTAAGCCAGGCATGGTGGAGCACACTTGTAATCCCAGTACTTGGAAGCCTGAGAGAAAGATCACAGGTTCAAAGCCAGCCATAGCAATTTAGCGAGGCTCTCAGTAACTAAGCAGACTCTGTTTCCAAATAATAAACAACAAACAAACAAACAATAGAGTTTGGGGTGTAGATGGAAGGTAGACTGCCTCTGGGTTCAATCCCCAGCACTACACACACACACACACACACCTTAAGGTCATGTGATAAGTTGCTGAGGCTGCCCTTCCCCTCCCAGGCGCAGCAGCCTAGAAGCACAGAATGTTTCTGGGAAGCAGGCCCAGTGTGCTCTCCGCAGGCTCGCTGCCCTGGGCTGCCTTGGCATCCCGCGACCTGCTTTCTAGTGAAGTGCTCCGTGGCCGTTGTAGCCATGGGTCAAGTGGCCCCAAGTATGGTCTGTGCCCTGCTCCAATGGGAATAAGTGGCTGAGTGGCATCCATGTGATGTTAAAGCAAGTGTTGTGGGCTCATGGTGGCTTCCACTGAAACTTCAAAGTAAAGCCAGAGGGAGCAGGCAAAAGCCCGGTGCAGGAACAGGGCTGCCACTGATTCTCCCACTAGAATGATTCCTACAGCTGTGCTAGTGGTACCGCCTCTGGAGACCCCAGGAACTCAATGCCACCTACAGCACGCTGTGCCCACGCAGGAAAGCTGTAAGCGTCAGCTGTATGACTGCCATAGTGTGCACAGGACATCATGGGGCGTTAGGATTTAATGTTACACTGCTGGGTTTCAGTCTTGTTTGGGGCCCTGTGTTCCTTCCTTCCCTCGTCCCCCTCTCTTCCTCCCCTCTTTTTTGTGGTGCTGGGGATTGAATCCAGGGACAGTTTACCTTCAAGTTGCACCCTCAGAATTTTTTTTTAAAACTGGACCTCACTAGGTTGCTGAGGCTAGTTTCCAACCTGCTAGCCTCTTGTCTCAGCTTCCCAAGTACTGGGATTACAGGCCTGTGCCACCAACCCGGGTTCCCATTGCTCTACTTCTTTCTTCCTTTTGGAATAGATAAAAACATTTGTCATCCATTGTACCTTAGAAGTAGTGTGTGTGTGTGTGTGTGTGTGTGTGTGTGTGCACGCGCGCGTGTGCGTTTGTAGGTATGCTAGAGATCTTACCAAGGGCCTCAGGCATGCTCACTAGATAAGTGCTCTACTATTGATCTATATACCTCCATTCAGATAACTTTTTTGATTTTGTAGGGTGACAGCTGGGAATTGGCCCCGAGTCTGAGATGGGACATTGGAGTTGGACTTTTGTGTGTGTGTGGTCCTGGGGGTGGAACCCAGGGACTTTCTACCTCCAGGCTATCCTCCCAGACCTATTTTTATATTTTTATTTGGAAACAGGGTCTCACTAAGTTGCTGAGAGCTTCACTTGGTAGCTGAGGCTGGCTTTGAACCTGTGCGATCCTCCTGTCTCAGCCTCCCAAGTGCTGGGATTACAAGGGTGCGCCACCACGCCCAGCTTGGAGTTGGACTTTTGACTTGCTTCTAGAATGAGTTAAAACTTGGGACTGTTTGTGTGGAATTAATGCATTTTACTTTTTGTCTTGGGGATTGAACACAGGAGTGTTCTACCTCTGAAATAAACCCTCAGGCCCAGTTTTTTTGGTATCGAACCAAGAGTCATTCTATCTGAGGTATACCCTCAGCCCTCCCTTTTTTATTTTGAAACCAGGCCTAAATATCTGAGGCTGACTTTGAAACTGCCATCCTTCTGTCTCTCCCAAGTACTGGGACTACAGGCACGTCCCACTGTGCCTAGGTAAATGCTTTTGTGCACTGTGGGAAAAGAATGAATCATGGGAGCCAGGGGTGGAATGCTGTGGTTTGGATATGGTTTCAGTGTGTTTATCAATGTTTCATATGCTAGAGGCTTGATCTCAGTGTGGCAGTGTTGGGAGGTGCTAGAATTTTTAATGGTGGGGCCCAGAAGAAAGTAGTTAGGTGGTGGGGGCACTAACCTCATTGAAGTAACTAATGCATCTTTCATGGAAGTGCTCTTGTAGAACGAAGGTACCCCCCCACACTTAGGACTTTCGGCACCCAGCTATTTCCCTTTATATTTCTCTGCCATATTGTGAATGCAGCTGGGTTATGAAGGAGGGCTTACCAGAGGCTAAGCAATGGCACTGCCCAATCTTTTACTTTTGTCCTCCAAAATAGTTTATAAAGTTCCTGGTGCCAATTATTTTGTTACAGCAACACAAAACGGACTAATATAATTGAGTTGTTTTGTCCCTGTTGTCCTGTCTTTTAAATTGAAGATCGACAAGATTCCTTGAATAGGTGGTCCTACAATTTGAACACCCTATTCCTGAAGAGGCACAATGCTAAGCCCTTTATATGCTTATTCACTCATTCTGAAAACAACCCCACCAAGGCAGTTGTCAAGAGGAAGCAGAAACTTAAATTTTCCCAAGTTCACAAACTAGAATAAAAATCTATATCTGCTGGGCTAAAGAAAGATTTGTGTACCAACTCTAATTGGAATCAGGGCTGAGCCAGGGGCAGTCACACATGCCTGTAGTTCCAGTTATTGGGTGGCTGAGGCAGGAGGATTCCTTATGAACAGGAGTTTAAGGCCAGCAACATACCCAGACCCTGTCTCTAAGAAAGAAAGAAAACAAAAGAAGGAAGAAATGGAATGAATAATAGAATCAGGGATATTCCCAAAGCACTTTGATTTCCCAAGTAACAATTCAGTGTGGAATTGTGCAAAGCACCCGATTGCATGTGGCTGCCTGGCACTGTTACCTCAACCATCTGGATATGCTCTGCTACCAAGAGGTCACCATGCCTTTGACTAGAGATTTACTATATCCTTCCTTGGAAGAAAAGGAAAAACATAAAAAGAAAGGGCTAGTTCAAAGTTCGAATTCTTATTTTATGGATGTAAAATGTCTAGGTTTCTACAAGACTACCACGGTTTTCAGCCATGGCCACAGAGTAGTTCTTTGTACAGGTTGTTCAATAGTGTTGTGGCAGCCTACAGGAAGAAAGGTCAAACTTACAGAAGGTTGTTTATTTAAAAGAACACAACACTAGCTAGGCCTGGTGGTGTACGCTTGTAATCCCAGTACTTGAGAGGCTGAGACAGGAAGAAGGTTCAAGGCCAGCCTCAGCAACTTAGTGAGACCATGTTCCAAAATAAAAATGGCAGTTTAGCTTGAAGGTAAAATGCCCCCTCCCAAATATCACAGTTAAAAGCTTAACTATATTAGGTAGGTTACAATTATGTTTCATTGGTAAGTGTGGAGAGGCAGTAAAAATGGAAATTTGTAGGAATATAAATTTAAAAACCACACAGTTTGGACAGCCCCCTCTTACCTCCAGGCCAGCATAATCGACAGGACTACATTTCCTAAGTTGTATTCATTAAATAAAGAACTATTTATGCCAGATAATTAATTGCAGTGACTGTTAATAGCATTTTAATAAGAGAACATACTCATTGAACATAGCCTTTATTTTCTGTTTCAAAACAAAATTTCCAGGAAACAAAACAAAATACTTAACAATGGTTGGATAGAAATGAAATAAAAATCACAGTTTCAAAGAACCAAAACCAGACAACTGCTGAAAGGCAGATTACTTGGTTCACCCCCCAAAGAAGTTCATGTCCAAAGGATTAAAATGAAGTTGAACAACATTCTATATAATGCTACATTCCCCAATTAAGAAAGGAGAGTTCACACAGACAGCTAAATGTTGTGTAGAGAAGTGGCAGCAATTCTGCATACTTCATAGTAAATTATGCATGAAAGTTTATTAATTGCATAAACTTCCTGAGTGGCTCCCATGCTGCACCAGGTCTACATGCTTAATGTTCATATCAAACAATTAGAGCTTTAAGTGATTGAGCATGACAGACCTTGAACAACTGCACTTTCCGATCAGTCACTGGATCTGCTGAGGGTATGTTCTGGACCACAAATCTCAACCTCAAACCGTAAGTTAAAGTGGAAAAGAAACTCAACTGAAACAACGAACTAGAAGGATGACAAGCACACATTTGGGAGTTTACTGTACACTGGCACATTTTTTTTTTCTCAGAGCCCAGTTTCTCTCTTCCCTTCTTGCTTGACATTTCGCCTTTTTGACCTTTTTTTTTTAAATAAAATAAAATAAAAGACCACTTTCCAGAATGGGAGCTGTTTATTTGTACACTCTCCCAGCTATCTTGGTTGAAAATAATGTTCATGTAGCCTAGTGATCATCCCAGGTCTAAGCATGCTGTCAAAGCCTCTGACCAACGTTTGTGTTCATCCTTCATATAAAAAACTATCTCCAGGGTGACTTGAAAGCACTTGGCTCCATATAAATTTCATACAAATTCCACTTCAAAGGATTTGACCTTGAGTGTTTCCACTTTATAATCTGGAACATTAAAAAATATTTAATCCTAGAAATTATATTTACCAAATCAAAGGCCTTTTGCTACCCTAATCCCCTTCTAGTCAATCTTCTAAACATAGAGAGGGAAATAAACTAAGGATTGGAAAAACAATCTATTCTAGAAAATGGCCTGTAGGCCACTTCAAATGGCTGACGTTTCTAAACCAAACAGAAGATGAAGTAACTGAAATCCCAAACAGATGCAAAAACAGCTGAGGAATGCACTCATACATGACAATGGGAATCCAGTACTTACTAATATTCAATATGCTGTAGTGTAACACAGTAAACATGTGAAGCGAGGGCCGTCTGCGCACAAACATTTGCTGAGTTTGAGGGGGAGAGGGGAATGCGTCATTTTGATTACTCAGAAAATACAGTAAGTAGAAAGCTGATGCTTCCATAAACTTTAGCACATAGAGAAACAGTTCTAGAAAACCCTCATCACCAATGAGAATTCAACGCAAATGCATTCTGCCATTTGAAAGTAACAAAAATCACTGCAGATCCCAGCAGCGTGCCAACACTTGGAATGACAGGGCGTTGCTGTAGGATTTGCCAAATATTTCACCGTGGTAGTTAAAGCAGTTTCAACCCATAGCCCTTTAGGCACAGAGACGAGAAATGCATCTCTAGTTAAAAAAAAAAATGCAAAGTTACAGGCACTGTACTGTCTTGTTTAGGTACATTTTAGCCATTTATTTTATAACTAATTCCTACGACTAAATCCTACGTTGCCACCAGTTAGATTCATTTCTTGGCTCTCCACCCCAAACCCCCTCAGCCATGGTGGCAGAGTGGCGGTCCCTCTCGTCTCCAGCGCACAGTGCTGTGGCAAAGAGGCAAGCCGGATTGATGCTCTGAAAGAATACTGGGAAGCAAGGCAAAAAAGCACGCTTCGCAGGCAGC
Source organism: Muscardinus avellanarius (assembly GCF_963383645.1). Taxonomy (NCBI): domain Eukaryota; kingdom Metazoa; phylum Chordata; class Mammalia; order Rodentia; family Gliridae; genus Muscardinus; species Muscardinus avellanarius. The sequence continues at coordinate 46,136,370 of NC_137792.1, forward strand.
ATTTACTTGTGCACCCAAAACAGCACTGAAAACGAGGTAGATAAACAAAAGCGACTGCACTGGAATGAAATCTGGGGTTCTAAGATGAACCATCCCATCAGGCTGTACGTAACACTCTAAACTCAACCCAAAAATCCCAGCGGAAAAGTGCCTTTTAAACTTTCACAGATAATTTTGCTGTCAAACCATGAGAATTCATGCTTAGTAGAAAACTGGCAAGGATGGATGGGATGAAAACCAGAATGGTTACTTGTTATATTACAGCAAATTACCTTAAATAGAGATTCAAGACTGCTACAAATATACATAGGGTTATTTTCATTCGATTTACACCAATACTGGTTTCATAGTCTTATGATCTCACACCCAAAGTTACAGACGTAGCAGCAGGTAGTTCATGACGCGACGCTCACATTGCCACACATGGAGGTACAGTACTGTTCATTAGAGTTGCACTTGGAGAAGTAAACATGGTGGCTGCACAGAAAGACTACCCCCAAATCAACCTGACAAGCACGATGGTGAAGCATAACCTTTTTCTCTTCTAAAAGAAAGAAAATAAAAAGGATAGGGTTGTGTATCTTTTGGGAAGGAGTAGAAGGCCTTTTTACATAGGAGGCTCTTTGTTAAGTAAGAAGAGAATGTCTGAGCTTTACCTCAGGGGTGAATTATTTCTAGGAAGGAAAAGTACCTCAGGCAAGGATGAAAACAGCACTAGTGTATGACTTAGCAAAATTAGGAAATAATGCAAAACCCCTAAATAGAAAACTAGCCAATATTTACAGTCAAAGTGACTATACTCCCGATCAAACATTTCAGTGATGGGAAAAAGTAAATAAAACCCCACAGCAATGTGAACAACATTTTTTCTTCATTTCTGCACAAACTCGCTTTTTTTCTATAGTTTTAAATGTACACGCACGTTACATATACATAATGTATACATAACATATATGTGAGGCCAGCTACTGTAGTTGGCATGAAGACAGCAGCACACTGTTCACCATCTTCCAACTTTAGAAGACTACTTTTCTTTCCAGCAAAAACCTGAAAAGATTCTAAATATTACAAGGCACTGCAAAAGTCTGCAGGCAAACGAGAATGATGAATTATACATAAGACAGAGGTGGTGACAGAATGCGGGACACATGACGTGGAGCAGCCAGTAGGAAACGTAATTGTACAGGTCTTCCATGAAGCTTTTGTCATTCTGGGGTACGCTGTATAAAAAGAGAACTAGAGAAGAAGAGGTCTGAAAACCTGTAGTATTTTTCACTTTCTAGGATGTATGTCTCAATGTAATTACAAAAAGCCAACTCTTAAAACGAAACACACATGGTTTAAACAAATGATGCCTTTAGGAACATTTCTCGTACATGTGGAAAACACTGCAATGCAAACATTAGCATTACACCAATGTTCTAAAATCACTTCCACTTGTAAACCAATACTGTAGAGAAAATCTGAAGAATCTGTACATAAGATTTGGAAAGAGTCAATCCAAAAAGAGGAAGTTTCGCGAAAAGAAACTCTGGCTCTTACCAACAGTGATTCTTAAAATGCTGCCCCAGATGCCCTAAGTAACAGTGACAGAAGTTTTGTGATGGTGGGTGTGATCCTCAAGTAAACAATATAAGACACATCTTTTGAAAAGGGGTGCTGAATGTCACAAAGTAGACTGTGCAAAAAAAAAAAAAAGAAGAAGCAGAAGAAAACAACATACACCCATTAAGTTTTCCTCATCTGGCAAGCCCATGGGGTACATTTTTTAGAGGAAAATGGAGAAAAAATTGTTAACAGATAGGTTGAGTGACAATTTGGAATGTTTACCGGTAGACGAAACTCCTAATTAGGTAAACATGTACTAAAATGACCTTGAAATCTTCAGAGCAGAAGGTAAGTAGTTTGAGCATGTAGACTTGTATTAGCTGATAAATACCATTTAAGAATTCTACTTGGGGCTCACAGACTGAGCATTAGGTAAACCTGTGGCCAGCCTTTAAGATTACTATAGTTAACCTTCTTAAAAACCCTTCCTCCTAAAACTGGATAAAACCCAGTAAAGTGCAACTTGACAGTGATCTCTCTTGGATTCTAAAGAGGCTGCCAAACCATCTAAGTTCTAAAATCATCTAAGATGCTACAGATACTAATAAGAAATTATAACAAATAAAAATGGTAATCTGAAAAAGCTAAGGGCAACTTAAATAGTATCTTCCTAGGGTCTACTATCTCACTGCAGGACAGTATATACCCCCACGTCTCTTCGAACCCTGTAAAGCCAGTGTTTCATGTGTAAGTTTCAAAACCTACAAAACCTACTGTGTCAAGTACATTTCACTTGAGAAGAATGGATTGATAGAGGTGGGACTTGAATCCCCTTTGTGAGGAATCCGAAGACTCCCCCCAATGAGATTCCTATCAGCTGCGATAAATTCCTTGCAGAAGAACGCAAATCAAACCCTCTCAGATGCCCCAAACCAATGTAGTGCGCACATGAGAAACAAAGAGACAGCTGCTGTGGGTTATTACGGAAACCCTAGAGCAGCTAGAGTATCTGTAGAATCAAGGAACTGTTACAGTTCTGTTTTTTTCCTTTCCCTCCGCCTCACTTCAAACAAGGCTCCACTCCTCCTGCTGTGACGACGGGAAGAAAATCACATTAAAAAGGGCTCGATTTCTGTACTGCTTGACAGTTATTCTAATGTTACATACCAAAACGTTTCCTGCAGCGAGTACCCTGCCTCCTGTGAAGGGTAAACCTAAGATCAACCTATGAAGAATCCCACAAGGCTGCGGCTACTGGAGGGTCTCACATCATCCACATGGGGAAGTCATCAATCTAAGCAATTTTTACACATTTTAAAGTATCCAGCTGCCGACAGCAGCAGTAAAAAATAGGGGCTTCTCGGCGATGCATGGAGAGTGTCCTGGAAATGGTAATGCTCAGGCCGAGCTTGTTAAAGCATTCTGAACGGTAGTTGTTTTTTTTTTTAAAAATCAAGTATCAAAGAGGATAGGATTTGAAGTGAAAAAACGCTTCTGTGTGCAGTGTTCTATGTGCAAACTGCACATTCTATAGAAGGATGAGCTATATCAAATACCACATTAGAACAACAAAAGATAGAATTGAAAGTAAACTCAAATGAGGGACAATATGGCAGAACCCAAGAAGAATCTTTAATATCTCAGGTGTCCTGAAAATAATTCTGAAAGAACTCCCTTTTCTTCATCAGCTACTCTGTTTCATTTAGGACCGGGAGGGACTGCAGCTGGATTCTGCACTGGTGGAGCTGGAAAGGCCTGCAAATTCATTCCTGGTGGGAACGGTCCCCCAGATGGAGTAGGAATGACTACAGGCTGCTGCTGTGTTCCTGAAATTCCGACCCACTGTACTGGATATCCCGTGCCCCCCATAGCATTATACTGACAAACATGGGGCACTCCATACGATGACAGTGGCCCAGGAAAGGAAGGGAGCGGCAGTCCTTGCGGCAGGGAAGTTGGGACGGCTCCACGGATTTGGGACAGAGAAGAAATCCATGTTGATGTGTACCCCATAGTAGAAGGTGTGTTCTAACAAAAACAAAAACACAAACAAAACATCAGTTTATTTGGTATACGCTTTTATCAATCCACTCATTTGGGCTCACTACTCCCATTATTATTAGCAGTGGCTACACATTAAGGGAGCACCTTTTCCGTGTGCATTTGTATACCTTATTTTGGTTAATTTCCATAACTGTCCTGCCTTGCAGGGTAGGCATTTTCACATGAGGAAACACAGGCTTGAAACTGGTAACTTATCTGACAGCACTAAGCAAGCTAACAAACAGTCAGGTGGGGATTTGAACAAAGTTCTAAGTATAAGGCCCATAATAAATTCACATTTAGTCCTTCCTCTCCTCCTTCTAGCCTCCTTCCTTCCTCCCTCCCTCTCTCTCTCTCTCTCTCTCTCCCTCCCTCCCCCCCCCTCTCTCTCTGTGGTACTGGGGATGGAACCAAGGGGCATTCTACTTCCAACCTACACCCCTACCCTTACTTTATTCTTTTGCTTTGAAACAGGGTCTTCCTATGTTGCAGAGGGCTTCGCCAAGTTGCTGAGGCTGGCATCAGACATGCAATCTTTCTGTGTTAACATCCCTAGTATGCCACCACACCCAGTTATTTAGTTCTTCTAAACAGAACTGTCAATCTAATACTAAACTTTAGTTAGAAATTTTTGACTTAAGACTGGCTCAAAAATGACAGTATCTCTTAAGATTAAAAAAATTATTAGCTAGGCATGGTGGCACATACTTGTAATCCCAGTAATTGAAAGGCTGAGATAGGAGGATCGTGGCCAGCCTCAGCTACTTAGTGAAGCCCTCTGCAACTTAGTGAGACCCTGATTCAAAATAAAGAATAAAAAAGAGGGCTAGAGGTATAGCTCAGAGGTACAATGCGCCTGAATTCAATCTCTAGTTCTGTAAAACAAAAAAACAAAAAACAAAAAAAAACCAAAAAAAAAACCCCAAAAACATTTATTTAAGGTTCAGTCATCTCAGCCGGGCATGGTGGCGCACACTGTAATCCCATCATTTGAGAGGCTGATACTGGAGGATCGTGGTTCGCGGACAGCCTCAGCAACTTAGTGAGGCCCTCCACAACTTAGTGAGACCCTGCTTCAAAATAAGGAATAAAAAATAGGGCAGGGGGTATAGCTCGGAGGTCGAAGCCCCTGGGTTCCATCCCCAGAACCGCAAAAAAAAAAAAAAAATTCAGCCATCCCTTCTTCATATTAGTATTTTCTTTCCATTAAAGTAAAATTAAAGCTGGATGTGGTGGTGAACCACCTGAAATCCCAGTACTTGGGAGGCTGAGACAGGAGGATCCTAAGTTCACAGCCAGACTCAGCTACTTAGGCCCTCCACAACTTAGTGAGACCCTATTTCAAAATAAAGAATAAAAATAGGTCTAGAAATGTAACTTGGAGGTAGAATGTCCCTGGATTCAACCCCAGCACCACAAAAAAAGTAAAATTAAATTTAATATTTGGCTGGGGGTGGTGGTGCACGCTTGTAATCCCAGCATTCAGGAGGCTGAGACAGGAGGACTGAAGTTTGCAGACAGCCTCAGCTAATAAGTGAGGCCCTTAGCAACTTAGTGAGACCCTGTTTCAAAATAAATAATAAAAAATAGGGCAGGGGGTATAGCTTGGGGGTTGAATGCCCCTGGGTTCCATCCCCAGACCTACAAAAAATAATAAATTTAATATTTGATTCAAAATAGTACATATAGTATGATCACATTTTTTTTCAATACTGAGGATGGAACCCAGGGGTAGTCTGATACCTCCAGCTTGGGAGGCTAAGACAGGAGGATCGCACAGGTTCGAAGCCAGCCTCAGCTACTTAGTGAGACCCTGTTTCCAAATAAAGTATAAAAATAGGTCTGGGAGTATAGCCCAGAGGTAGAAAAGCCCCTGGGTTCTACCCCCAGTACCACAAAAATAAATAAATAAATATAAAAACATAAAATAAAATAGGTTTAGGGTGTACCTCTGAGGTACAATGCTTTTGGGTTCCATCCCCAGTACCACAAAAAATTCTGTATTACTATCTTATAAACAATTATTTTTAAACAAGATGAATTAGGTTATAAAACACTTTCTGAATATTTTTAAAAGCATCTCCAACTCAAATGCCTAAAACAAACTTGCAATGTCCCCCTGCCAAAGATACTGTCTAATCATGTGTCGCATCTCAGTGATTGGTGCCCTGGGATGGTAACCAGTTATATGAGGTAGAAACCTAGCCTTCATATCTCCCCTCTGCTTTATAGCCATTCATCAGGAATCTGGTCCATTATCTCTGAAACACTTCTTGGAATCTGTTCATTTCTCAACTTTCCCCTATCTGGGACGACTATTAGTTACTACTGTGACTAGCCAATATCACCTCGGAATGCCCCAAGTCCTGTCTTTTAGCTTCCGCCAGAGTGATCTTTAAGAATAAAACAATGGGTGTGATGGTGCACGCTTTTAATCTCCTTACTTGGGAGGCTGAGACAGAAGGATGGCAACTCAGTGAGACCCTCCACAACTCAGTAAGACTCTGTTTCAAAATAAAGAATAAAAACTACGGTTGGGGGTGTAGCTCGGAGGTAGAATGCCCTGGGTTCCGTCCCCAGTACTGCAAACAAACAAATAAACCATGTCTGTACCTTAAGATTCACTGTACGCAGCCCCTTGCTTGTATCACTTTGGCCACACTGACCTTGTTTCTCTTCCTCATGCTCTCTACACGCAGGCTTCTACATATGCTGTGCTTTCTGCCTGGAATCATACTCTCCCCTCTCTATTCCGAAATCCTATCTTCTTCAGATTTCAGCCCAATTTTAACTTTCTTTTTCTTTATTTTTGCGGTACTGGGGATGGAACCCAGGGGTATTCTACCTCTGAGCTACACCCCCAGCCCTATTTTTTAGTCTTTTATTTTTTGAAAAAGGGTCTCACTGAGTCAGGCCTCACTAAGTAGCTGAGGCTGTCCACGAACCATGATCCTTCGGTTTCTGCCTCCTGAATGCTGGAATTACAAGCGTGTACCACCATGCCAGGCTCTATTTTATTTTTTACTTGGAAATAGGGTCTCAATAAATCGTGGAGGGCCTCCCTAAGTTGCTGAGGCTGAGGCTGGCTTTAAATCTGTGATTCTCCTGTCTCAGCCTCCCAAATACTGGGATTACAGGTATGCACCACCATACTTGGCTTCTTTTATAGTTTTTATTTTAGTTTCAATTGTATATTTATTTATGCAAGCCTTTTTAATGTCTACCTATACCACTAGAGTCTATATTTAGAAGGATAGAGATTAGGTGGGGTTTTTTGGCACTGGTAATTGAACCCAGGGCAGTCTACCTCTGAGGTACACCCTCAGCCATTTTTTATTTTTTATTTTGAACCAGCCTCCAGCAGACTGAGGTTACACAAGTGCATCACAGTTTGCATTAGGATTATACTTTTTTTGGTGCTGGAGACTGAACCCAGGTTATTCTACCTCTGAATTATACCACCAGCCCTATTTTATTTTCTATTTTAAAACAGGGTCTCCCTAGGTTGCTGAGGGTCTCATTAAGTTGTTATGGCTGGTTGCAAACCTGTTATCCTCCTGTCTCAGCCTCCTAAGTACTGGGATTACAAAGATGCACATCACCATGCCTGCCTCCATTGGGACTATACTTATTTTAACTCAGCAAACCTGTGCCTAGTAGAGGGTTTGGTCTATAGTGAAGGTCACATTATTGTTGTGCATACAAAACTGAGTAAGGCTATAGAACAGTAACATGTAGGAACTAGTTAGTGGGATGGGCTCTCTATACAAATATAAAATCAGCTGAACTTAAAAATACAAAAAGTTATCACATATAACACCTGTAGAGATACAACGTTATGTCAGCATTAGTAAGCAGGTATTAGCTCTGTTTAAAATACATAAAACCTGAGGCAAAAAGAGATCAAATTGCTTGTCGAAAGTCATATAGCTAGTAAACGACTGAGTGGAGATTGGAACCCAAGTCTGTAAAAGACATTTATTGCTTTTATTCACGCATTATTTTCTCCCTTTCCTTCTTCCAAACATCCTCCCTTATACAGCAATAAAACCCCATCCAAATAATCAACAAAAGCCCCATTCACATAGTACTCAGAGGGTCTCTCACTGGCAGTACAAATGCATTCATGTCTTGAGATTTGCTTCTAAATGCTTCCAAATTTTTACAGTGGTGACGCTATTTGCGTACCAATCAGTGCCAGGAATAAGTTAAATGCAGAGGCCCCAAGCAGATACACTGCTTCCCAGTTTGGGAAATCTAGGATTTGAAAAATTTTATTTGATATTAACAAAAAATGTATTTTCATATTTTCTTTACCAAACTATGTTCAATGTCTATGTATAACATACATGTACACAAGCAACCCAGACACACACAGATTTCTTTCAATTATTAGGGCTCAGATTCTAAGCCTCAATTCACATTTTAACAGGTTTGTTTTGAAAGTAAAAATGTTACTTTAAAAATTCAAACACAAAAAAGTGTAATGTAAAGGCTCAAATTCTATCACCCAATATGTTTTCATAATTTTCTATGCATATGAACCTATATTGGATGTATGTGGGTTTGCACAAATTATACTACATATGCTGTTCTATAGTACTGCCTTTTCCCCATATTAGCATGTACTGTGGAAATATTTACACACACATACACACACACACACACACACACACACACACAATTTTTGTGTGTGGTACTGAGGGTGGAACTCAGGGGCTTTTCTACCTCCGGGCTACACTCCCAGACCTATTTTATACTTTATTTGGAAACAGGGTCTCACTAAGTTGCTGAGAGCCTCACTAAGTAGCTGAGGCTGGCTTCGAACCCACGCGATCCTCCTGTCTCAGCCTCCCAAGCACTGGGATTAAAAGTGTGCACGACCATGCTCACATATTTCTACATTTTAATTGCATGTTCACTTGACTAAGGCCATTGGACATCTCTTCCATAAACTCAATATATCTCCTGTAATATTCTAACATAAATATCTTTTCTAATGTGTGGTACTGGGGGTTGAATCCAGGAGCATTCTACCTCTGAGCTACACCCTCAGCTCTATTTTATCTTTTAGTTTGAAAAAGGTCTCACTAAATTGCTGTGGTTGGTTGCAAATCTGTGTTCTCCTGTTTCAGCTTCCCAAGTGTTAGGATTATAAGCATGTGCCACCATGCCTGGCTAACTTAAATATCTTTTGAATACTTCTCATACGAAATGAAGGTGACTAACTTATTGGTTTTAAGAATATTGACATGCAGCTTGACAACGTGGCTTATGCTTGTAATACCAATATTTGGGAGGCTAAGACATGGGAATCACAGGTTCAAGGCCAGCCTTAGCAATTTAGTGAAGTCCTCAGCAACTTTATGGACCCTGTTTCAAACTAAAATATAAAATGAGGCTGGGAGTATAGCTCAGAGGTAGAATGCCCCTGGGTTTAATCTCTGGTACCAAAATAATACACACACACATATACACACATCTATCGTCCTATGTTGCATGTCTCTCTCATATAGATAGATAGATAGATAGATAGATAGATAATTTCCCTAAAAACCCAAAGTCTTCTTGCACCACCACCAGATTAACCCTCACTCTAGATGCTTTCTACTTGAGTGAGTAATGTTTTGTTAGGTAAATTAGTCTAAAATGAGGGTCAGAAAAAAATGGCCTGCCAGCTATTCTCAAAAATCACATTTTAATGGAACAAAGCTATGCCTAGATGCTTCCATATTGTCTACGGCTGCTTTTGCACTACAACAGACTTGAACAGCTATAGCCACGTGGTATTGGGAAGCCTAAACTACTTACTAACTAGCCCTTACTGGAAAGTTTGCTGATCCTTGGTCTAAAAGATAATTTGCTCAAAGACACCCAGAATATAGATAAGGATAAAAGAGTCTATGTTTTAGAGTCATACCACCTTCTCATAGTAACTGTAACCATTATCCTAAGAACATCCATTTTCATGGGTTAGTTCTTATAGAGTATTTGGTATGAAAAACTTACTTCATATACCTTGTTCCAGTTTTCTGTCTCTAATTTTTGTTGACTCTGTTTAAGTTGGTTTAAACTTGGCTTAATAAGAGAATTTCCTACAGTTTCTTTTGTCCAGTCATCCACCAGCTTGTGTAAATCATCTGTGAACATCCCCTTTTTACTGGCTGGAGATTGTTGGCATGATGTTGTATTACTCTCTATGTACAGTGGATCTATAAGGAAAAAAACAGGGAAAGAGTGAAGAGGAATTACAACTGATAAATAGAGAATTCTCCTTTGGCCCACAATGCAATTAACAGAACCACACACAAGGCACAGAATAGAGTGACCAGACATTCTAGTTTACCTGGGACAGTCCTGATTTAAAGCTCTTGTGCTTCAGTAATTACTAACAGATCTCCCTTCTATTCCCAAAGGTTTCTTGTTTGGGTGGTATATTAAATTATTACCTTGAGTGTAAATTACCTTGAGTGTAAGTCAACATAATAAACAGAATGTCCAAAAGATTAGTATGAACTTTAATCTTTTTATCAGCTTCCTCAGGTGGATACTTAGAGGAGTTAAAAAGAACTGCAGGAGCCAAGCAGATCAGAGGTTCAAAACCATCCTCAGCAACTGAGTGAGACCCTGTTTAAAATAAAAAATAAAAACAAAAACAGGCTGGGGTGTAGCTCTGTGGCAGAATGTCCTTTGGTTCAACCCCCACCACCACCAAAAAGTAAATAAATAAATAAATAAAAATCACAGGTTTGGGGGTGTAGCTCAGCAGGAGACCACTTGATTAGCATGTTCAAGGCTCAAGTTTCAATCCCCATTCTCCAAAAGGAAGGCGAGGAAGAAGAGGATCATAGAATGTTAAAAATTGAACCTTATAGGTATAGACAAATTGTTTTATAATGGGGAAACTGGGCTCAGAAAAAGTAAATTGACATGTCTGAGCTCTTGTAACCAGTCTCAGCAAAGACATGCCTGGAATGCTAGAGCCTTGGCAAGGACTATCTTTTCAAAATGCCATACTGACTTTCAACAACCTGCAGAAAACTAGAATTGCATGTTATATTTACCAATATTTGTTTGTTTCTGGTTAAAAGTTAAAAAAAGAATATGTACCTAGAACCACAGGCACTCTGACACAGATGGTTTAATGAGTCTCATCAGTTCTGGAGCATAAGATGTTACATAAGTAAAGAAACCAATTACAGACAACTCCATTGGTGCAGTTCTCTAACGTCAACATCACACTAAGTCATTACAATTCAGTGTTTTCATTCATGCTTGACCATTCTCATAGAAATGATGGATAGGGTTCCAATTCCTTTTATTTCCAAGACAACAACTTATGGATCAGTCTAAAATCTACTTTTAGTAGTATAAAAGCCGGGCAAGGTGGTACACACTTGTAATCCCAGTACTTGGGAGTCTGAGACAGGAGGATCATAGGTTCACAGCTACCTCAGCAACTTAATGAGGCCTTCCACAACTTACTGAGACCCTGTTTCCAAATAAAGAATAAAATAGGGCTGGGGGTGTAGCTCAGAGGTAGGATGGCCCTGAATTCAATCCCCAGTATCATTTTTTTAAGTACAAAGTCAAGACATGGTAGCACATGCTTATAATTCCAGTACTTGTGAAGCCGAGACAGTTGAATCAGAGGTTTGAGGCCAGCCTGCTAGCAAGATCCTGTTTCAAAATAAAAAATTGGGTTAGGGTATAGTTCAGAGTTATCATGCCCCAGGGTTAAATCCCCAGTACCAAAAAAAGAAAAGTATGATAGTTAAATGTAAGCACATGACATTTCCAGTGATTTTATTAAACAAGCATGTCACCATTTCCTGTACATTTGTTATGGCTCCTTTTTTTAAATCATGAAAAAGATACAGAAAATGCAAAATATAAGCCAGGGGTGGTATTGCACCAATCATGGCAAAAGTCATGAGAACTGCCCAATCAACAGAGGTTTTTTGTCTAAAAAGGTATAAAAACAGAGGCTAAAATGTGCTCAGGGTTCCCGTACTGAACTGCTGTGTCTGTTTATGTTGGGCACCTAAGCTTACGCTTGAATAAAGACTCTTCTGCTTTTACATAAGGATTCAGCTCCTTGGTGGTCTCTCCAGGACGAAGGAACTGGGTATAACACTATGTAATAAACTGGAAATGAGTGAGGAAACTGCCTAATAAGGAATGATTACTTATGCATAGTCTGTGATGCTCTATGAATCCTGCAATACTGAAAGCTTAGATTCAATGGGATCAAATATTAAATAGAAATATGTGAATGAAAGTTGCTTAAGAAAAATTTAACGAATTAGAAGAGTCACATATGAAACCAGTCCTGGTGGTGCACAATTGTAATTCCAGCATTCAGGAGGCAGAGACCAGAGGATAGTGGTTCTTGGACAGCCTCAGCTACTTAGCAAGGCCCTTCACAACTCAGTGAGACCCTGTTTCAAAAATAAGAAGACTAAGCCGGGAAGTGTTGGTGCACGCTTGTAATCCCACCGCTTGGGAGGCTGAGACAGGAGAATCACACAGGTTCAAAGCCAGCCTCAGCTACTTAGTGAGGCTCTCAGCAACTTAGTGGGACCCTGTTTCCAAATAAAGTATAAAATAGGTCTGAAAGTATAGCCTAGAGATAGAAAATCCCCTGGGTTCCACCCCTAGTACCACCAAAAAAATTATATATAGACAAAAAATAGGGCTGGGGATGTAGCTCAGAGATAGAATGCTCCTCGGTTCCATCCCCAGTACCGCAAAAAAAAAAAAAAAAAAAAAAAAAAGAATAGTCACATATGCAAGTGTTTTATAACAATAAAGTTTACTAGTTTGAGGCAATTATGCTGTATCAAAATGATATACTAAACCTGCTGGAAATCCTATTTTTCTAAGACTTAAAATCTTGAGGTACACAAGTCGGATTATAACAAAATATTGTTTTTTCTTATTATCCCTATTCACATTCAGATAATTCTCTGCCAAATCCAGTGAGGGAACAAACAAAACAACAAGCTGGGCATGGTGAAGCATGTTTGTAATCTCAGTATTTGGGAGGCAGAGATAGGGGGATTTCAGGTTCGATGACAGCCTCAGTAGCTTAGCAAGGCCCTCAGCAACTTAGTGAGACCCTGTTTTATTTATTTATTTTTGTGGCACTGGGGATGGAACCCAGTGGCCTTCTACCTCTGGTCTACACTCCCAGACCTATTTTATGTTTTATTTGGAAACAGGGTCTCACTAAGTTGCTGAGAACCTACGTAGCTGAGGCTGGCTCTGAACCTGTTCGATCCTCCTGTCTCAGCCTCCCAAGTACTGGGATTAGAAGTGTGTGCCACCACACCCGGCTGTGAGACCCTGTTTTAAAATGAAAAATAAAAAACAGGGCAGAGGGTATAAGGCAGAGGTAGAATGGCCCTGGGTTCTATCCTCATTATGCTTCCAAAACAAAACAAAATACACAAGAAAGTTGAGGAATACTTCTGAGTTGAAGCCTCTTGTAGACTGTGTTCTAACCCTGGAAGAATATCAGCAGACAGGATTAAAAAGAAAAGTTGGGTATGATGGCTTATGCCTGTAATGCCAGTGCTTGGGAGGCTGACACAGGAAGATTGCATGCTAAAGGCCAGCTTCAGCAATTTAGCGAGTCCCTCCCAATCTTAGTGAGACCCTGTTTTCAAATAAAATAGGGCTAGGGTGTAGTTCAGAGAGAGAATGCCCCTGGGTTCAATCCCCGGCATCACAAAAATAAAATAAAGATAGCCAGAAACATATACATATATATTAGTATTGGTAGTTTGCCTACCTAGCTTCTCTTAGAAACATATTTGTACTCCTTCCCTATATTCCAAAAAATTCTTGAAGAGGTAGGTCCAAATGTGAATTCATTTAAGAACATTTATTTTTTTCCAGGTTTATAATTTATTGTACAAATTGCATGGTGAATTGGCATTAGCTTCTCCAGGTACTTACGAACATTTCTGTACTAAGGGAAAGCACGCTATCAGGTGTCTTCTTGCACAGAACTCTAGTGGGACAAGTTGTCTTGAACACTAAGTTGGCAGTCAGTGAGGGCTCCTGCACTAGGGCCACAACAACCACCAAATAGAGGAAAAACTAATTAACAAACTAAAATAAATATTAACATGAAAAAGGGGTTGGGGTAATAGCACTCCTAAGAAAGCAAGTGTAAAAGCAACACACATCTACACACACACACACACACACACACACACACACACACTCCAAAGTTACTAAGAATTGTTATCATGAAAGAAGAAAAATGCTACTTGAATGGTACCTGGTACCCAACTATGCTTTACATATGGTAGGAACATTCATTGATTGATTTTACTATTCATATCGTACTATAAAAGGCTACTTTACTCAAACATGAAGAACTTGATCAATGTACATTAAAATAAACACTGAGCCAGGCACGGTGGTGCACACTTGTAATCTCAGAACTTGGGAGGCTGAGACAGGAGGATTGCAGGTTCATGGCCAGGCTCAGCAACTTATAGTGAGGCCCTTTGCAACATAGACCCCCTTTAAAAAAATAACATAGGGCTGGGGATGTAGATCAAAGGCAGAATGGCCCTGGGTTCATTCCCCATAACAAAATAAATAAATAAATAAATAAATAAATAAATAAATGCACGCAACCTGGTGTGGTGGGACATACCTCAGATCCTAGTACTTGGGAGGCTGAGGCAGGAGGATCAAAAAATTCGAGGCCAGCCTCAGCAACTTAGCAAGACTCTGTTTCAAGAAAAAAAAGGCTGGGGGTACTCACAAGTAGAATGCCCTTGGGTTCAATCCCCAGTATCATAATAGATGACAGACAGATAGATAGTAGATAGATTGGGATGACTCTGAGCAGGGCATGATGACATACCTATGATCTTAGTACCTAGGAGGCTGAGACAGAATGATAACAGGTTCAAGGACAGTCTCAGCAATGTAGCAAGATTTACGGCAATCTAGTGAGACCCTGTTTCAAAACAAAAAAAAATAAAATGGGGCTTGCGGTATAGCTTGGAGGTAGAACCCTCCTGCGTTCAACCTCCATACCACAAAATAAATAAAAACAAAACAATGCAAACATAAGCACTCTGCAAATGTGGTTTGTGAAATGTGGTAGCAACATTACTTATTAACTCCAAAGATGCTCTTTAATATTCATTTTTATTGATAAAATAAATAAAATAGAGTTCAGTCCTTGGAGCACTTTTTCTATTTAACCCCAAGGTGATGCCAATATTCACATACTTTCAATGATCGTGTCATTGCAAATGTTTCTCTCTTATCTCAAACCTGGATTTCAATTTCAAGCTCACCTCCAACCTTCAAATGTGCTTTCTGACCTGAATATCAATAAATCATCCAATTCTTGCAGTTTGTGAACAGCCTCAGGTACTTAGGCCCTCCGCAACTTAGTAAGATCCAGTTTCAAAATAAAAAGAATTAAAAAAAAACAGGGCAGAGAGGGTAGCTTGGAGGTCTAATGCCCCCGGGTTCCATCCCCAGACCTGCAAAAACAAAAAAAAAAAAAAAAAAAAAAAATTCGACACATCTAGAGTCAAACCTATCATTTCGTTGTTCTGGCATAACAGTTCACCTATGTCATATTTTTTTCTTTCTTCCTCCAGCTCCTCACCTTCATCTATAGGTCATATTTCTGTTAAAGACACCACATTTCTGTCTAAAGCACCCAGATAAAGATCCTTTGTATCGTCCACAAACACATACATCCAGTCCATCCCCACCATCACAACATGACAGTTCATCTTACATCTCTTGACTATTTTCATTCCCACAATTCTCTAAGCTCCTAATCATTTCATGCATGACAATAATGAGAATGAACTTGCTTCATGGTTCTAGCCTATATATTCGTCATACTACCACCAGATTAATGTCAGTCAAATATTGTTTATGCCATTTGGCTCATGTGCTAAAAAGAAAATCCCACAATTAGCAGTGTATGGTGGCGCATGCTTCTAATCCCAGCATTCGGGACGCTGAAACAGGAGGACTGCGATTTAAGGACAGCCTCAGCTATTTAGGGAGGGCTTTTTCAACTCAGTGAGACCCGGTTTCAAAATAAGGAATAAGGCTGGGCAAGGTGGCGCACGCTTGTAATCCCAGCATTCGGGATGCTGAGATTGGAGGATCAGGTTTTGCGGACAGCCTCAGCTACTTAGTGAGGCCCTCTGCAACTCAGTGAGACCCGGTTTCAAAATAAAGAATAAAAAATAGGGCAGGAGGTGTAGCTCGAAGGTCGAATGCCCCTGGGTTCCACCCCCAGACCTGCAAAAAAAAAAAAAATAGAATAAAGAATAAAAAAAAAATAGGACTGGGGTTGTATGTACCTTAGAGGTAGAATGCCCCTGGATTCCATTACCAGTAAAACACACACACACACACACACACACACACACACACACACACCCCACAATGACTATAGTTCTTTGTTGCTCATCTGGAAACCATGGTTGCCTTTGTAGAATGAATACATTAGCTTACTTATTATCCTTAAATAAACATCCCTCATTTATTAAGCTTAAACATATAATCATGTGTTAGTTCAGACACATTATCCTATCATCAAAAACTAAAAAAAAAAAAATCAAGCTGTGGCAGGTGTCAAAAGTTTACCTGGTAAAAATTTTGGAACAATCCCTATCTAGTATAAACTCTCCATCACATGCAACTCTTACATGGTCTTTCATCCAACTAAATCTTGCAATTTTCCATTTGCATACCTTAATAGCATACAATTTTACCTATCGACAATACTTTTCCCACTCCAGTTAATTTCTGGGGGGAGGGTACTGGGCCTTGAACCCAGGGGCACTCTACTTCCAAGTTACACCCCAACCCTTTTTTATTTTCAAATAGTCTCACTAAGTTGCTGAAGCTAGTCTCACTAAGTTGCTGAAGCTGGTCTTGAACCTGTAATCCTCCTACTTGAGCCTCCCAAATACTAGGATCACAGGTGTGTACCACTATACCTAGTTCCACTCCACTTAACTTTTTTTTTTGCAGTACTGGGGATGGACCCCAGGGGCATTGTCCATCTGAGCTATACCCCCAGCCCTATTTTTTAGTGGTTTTTTTTATTTTTTATTATTTTTTTGGTGGTACTGGGGTTCCTGGAAACCCTTCTACCTCCAGGCTACACTCCCAGACCTATTTTTTTTATATTTATTAAATTTGGAAACAGGGTCTCTTAAGCCAGTGAGGCTGCCTTCGAACCTGTGCGATCCTCCTGTCTCCGCCTCCCAAGCGCGGGGATTACAAGCATGCGCCATCACTTAATTTTAACCCTGCCCATTTATCTTTCAAGATCAACTCAAATCCTATGTCCTACATAAACATTCTCAGAACACTATCCCCCTTGATCATTGCCCATTCACTTTTCCCAACTCACTGCAGACACAATTTTAATTTTTTATTGGTGCATAATAATATAGTATAGTAGTTTTAACTGT
The DNA here is from genome assembly GCF_963383645.1 of Muscardinus avellanarius. Lineage (NCBI taxonomy): Eukaryota > Metazoa > Chordata > Mammalia > Rodentia > Gliridae > Muscardinus > Muscardinus avellanarius. The sequence goes on from NC_137792.1 coordinate 46,153,448, forward strand.
AGCATATTCATATATGCACATAGCATAATTCATTCCTTAGTACCTCCCTGTGCCCTTCCCTGATCCCTTTCCTCTAAACTACTGGCCTCCTGTTTAATAAGATCCTATTTTTTTCCCTTTTCTCTCTCTAGCTCCTACATATGAGAAAAAACATCCATACAACCCTTGACTTTTTTGAGTCAGGCTTATTTCAGTTAGTATGATGCTCTCCAGTTCAATCTACTTTCCTGCAAAGGACAAAATTTCATTCTTTATGGCTTGGTAAAACTCCATTGTATGTATATACCACATTTTCTTTACCCATTGATCTGTCGATGGACACCTAAGCTGGTTCCATAACTTGGTTCTTACTGTAAACTCAACTTATAGCATTAAGAAGTAATGGAGTACAATAATTAAGAGTCAAGTCTTTGGAGTCAGGTAGATTTGGATTTCCTCATTTATTAACTAAGATCCTAGGGAAGTTGCTTTATATCAGTAACCTCAAACTCTTTACCTTAGTCTCTAAGAGGCAAATTGCTGATATCTACCCACCTTATAGAGTTCAGTGGATGTGACATGATTGCTTTTCAGCACCCCCAAGACTACACACATATTCTGTGATCTACTGGAAGGTCTCACAGGCCTCAATGTATAGTTATATCCACAGCTAAGATTTAGTAAAATGAAAGGATACAAAATATTATGGGAAAAGACAAAAGCCCAGAGAAATTGATCCATAGGCTTCAGTATGTTCTTTCTCTATTGTGAGGGGGCCAACACGAGCATGCTCCTTTCTCCAGAATAAAAAAATGCAGCAACATTGTATACAAGTTTCTGCCCAGAGAATCCCATTAGGAGATCCAGTGCTTAAAGTTTATATTAGGCGTTGATCACAGAGGCACAGACCAAAATTCCAGACCCTCCAAAGGAAAACAGGGGTTCGGCATCTGTCACATTACTTGTTCCACCAAACTCAGAGAACTACTTACCAGTTTAGGGAAGAGAGGGAAACCAAGTTCCCACACACTAGCCGAGGGACAACTTTGCAAGCAGGCCTTTTTAAAGATGGCAGTCTGAGGTTATACTAATTCTTTTCTGCAGTTTAGCACAGTACATACGTTATAAGTTAACTATACAGACACACCGTAGATACCATATATTGCAATACCATGCATCAACTCATAGCTTCCACAGAATAGTTGTAGGCAGAGAAGGATGATGGTGTGTGTATATTAAGGCAGTGCTTTTAAAAATGTGTTGTGTAAGGCTGGGTATGGTGGGCACACATCTGTAATCTTAGTACTTGGGAGGATGGGACAAGAGGATTGCAGGTTCAAGGGTGGCCGCAGCAAGTAGTAAAACTCATTAACCTTGTGAACCCCTATTTTTTAAAAAAAGGCCTCGGGGTACTCAGGGTATAGCTTGGAAGTAAAATGTCCTTCGATTCAGTCTCTACAATCACAAAATACACTAAAATAAATGTGTTCTGTGAAATATGGGTTACCTGGCAAAAATATTTTGAGACATGTATATTATTTCACTTTTTGGAAATTCTATTTTTGTGGGTCTGGGGATGGAACCCAGGGGCATTTAACCTCTGAGCTATACCCCCTGCCCTATTTTTTATTCTTTATTTTGAAACACATCTCACTAAGTTGCAGAGGGCCTAAGTAGCTGAGGCTGTCTGCAAACCGCAATCCCCCTGTCTCGGCCTCCCGAATGCTGGGATTACAAGCATGCGCCACCATGCCTGGCTCAGGAAATTCTAAATTTACATTAACACATTAAAGGATCTAAAAGGCTTTATAGTGAGAAAAGTGGTTTTCTTTGTTTAGTTTTGTTTTTACAATGCTGGAAATGGAACTCAGGATCTTGCACATGCTGGGCAAGTGCTCTACTACTGAGCTACAACCCCAACATAAGAATTTTTTTGTTTTTGTGGTATTGGTGATTAAACCCAGTGTTTCACACTTAAAGTGCCTACCACAGAGGTACATCCCACTGAGTCCGCTACTTATTTATATTGAGACAAGGTCTGTCTGGCTAAATTGCTCAGGTACCCTTCCAACTTGTGGTCCTCCTGCCTTAGCCTCCTGAATACCTGGGATGATAGGTGTGTGCCATTATGCCCAACCAGCTTTTGTTTGGCTGTATTAGGGATTGAACCCAGAGGCATTCTACCTCTAAGCTATAACCCCGGCCCTATTTTTTATTTTTTATTTTGAAATAGGGTCTCACTAAGTTGTAGAGGCCTCACTAAGTAGCTGAGGCTGGCCACAAACCTGTGATCCTCTTGTCTCAGTCTCCTAAATACTGGGATTACAAGTGTGTGCCACCACGCCTGGCATAGGAATTTGTTTTTATAAGATTGAATACAGAATTTCCCATTTGATCATAAAATACCTATTAATTTCTTGAAGACAGCTTTTGAAATGCCATGTTAATGTGTCCAGCAGTCCTGGTCAAATGGGAAAAGTATAATAAATATGTGAGTAAGTGTTGAAGAATTATTGGAGCTAGAAACATGAAATTACCTGTTCTTTTGATAGGCAATAAAATAACAAAAGCACTAGAAGGTGTGCATGGATCACCCTATTTTTGTAAGCTAGGTTTGAGAAATTATAAAAAGAAAAAAATGAAGATATTTAGAGTATGCTTTGGAATTGATCTAAATTTTTTTGCAGTACTGGGGATTCAACCCAGGATCATTCTACCTATAAGCTATACTTCCAGCCCTATTTTTCATTCTTTATATTTGAAACAGGGCCTCACTAAGTTGTGGAATGCTTTACTAGGTAAGTAGCTGAGGCTGGCTACAAACCTGCGATCCTTCTGGCTCGTCCTCCCAAGTGCTGGGATTATAAGCATGCACCACCATGCTGGGCAAATCTAAAGATTTTAATAAATAAGTTAGTGCTCGGCATGGTGGCGCGCGCTTGTAATCCCAGCATTTGGGAGGCTGAGACTGGAGGATTGCGGTTCACAGACAGCCTCAGCTACTTAGTGAGGCCCTCTGCAATTTAGTGAGACCCTGTTTCAAAATAAAGAATAAAAATAGGCCAGTGGGGTGTAGCTCAGAGGTTGAATGCCCCTATGTTTCATCCCTAGACCCGCAAATAAACAAATAAATTAAATTAAATTAAATTAACAAAAGTATAATAGACACTCTCCTTCCTACCTGCTAAAAATGAGTTCCAGTAAACATGACAGAATGAGGGGGTTAATTAATAAATATCCTCCCTCAAAAGAAATCATAAAATTGGACAGAATTCAAAAACAATAATTTTGGTACTCCAGAGTTCATCTAAAGTTATAAAACAAAATCAGAGATGTTTATTCATGAAAACTACTACATTTAAGAATAAGAATTCTAAAATTTAGCTTTTACATAGAGCTGCATCCATGACCTCAGTATGGATCTATTACCCAGAAATTTTATGTAGGCATAGAAAACAAGATGTTTTGCTTCTGCAAAAGGCAGGGAGCTTTAGAAGTAGGAGCTCCATTAGCCTGAAATTAACAGAGAGATCTGAGAAGTGAGTCAGCTACAGTGGCCTTGACAAATCTCCACATGTTTCATGGGTTGAGTAGAAGAATCGCTACATGTACTGTACAGACTAAAGAGCCCAAGCCACACATGCAGCACTTACTGATGGAACCTGGGCCTGCAGAATAGAAGGCAGGAGAGATTTTAGAGGAAAGTCAAAGGTGGGGCACACTAGGAAGCAGCCTCAAGTTGGAATGAGCTTCCAAGCTCAACACAGAACCATCAGTAGAGTGGGGAAGCTGTTCTGGCCTGAGGTATTCAAACCATGTGAATACTAAGCAGTGTAGACTTAGAGGCATTCCTAAGAGGCCAAGCTACTAAGAAAAGGGGGGGGGAGGGAAATTAGGCAGAAAAACAATGGCTGTCCAGTGCAGGACAAAAAGGCTGCACATATTTAAACAACCAGAAAAGCTGGACAGAATGCATGAAGCAAATACTTGAGAATTCTGTACCTTTAAAATGGTAGTGAGCCAGGTGTGGTGGCACACGCTTGTAATCCCCTTGCTTGGGAGGTGGGACAGGAGGATTGCGCAGGTTCAAAGCCAGCCTCTCTGGCTTAAGACACTCTGTTTCCAAATAAAATATAAAATAGGTCTGGGAGTGTAGCCCGGAGGTAGAAGGTTTTCCAGGAACCCCAGTACCACCAAAAAAAAAAAAAAAAAAAAAAAAGGTAGTGAGCTGGGCATGGTGGCGCACACTTGTAATCCTAGTACTTGGGTGGCAGAGACAGGAGGATCACGCAGGTTTGAAGCCAGTCTCAGCTACTTAGTGAGGCCCTCTGCAAGTTAGTGAGACCCTGTTTCCAAATAAAATATAAAATAGGTCTGGGAGCGTAGCCCAGAGATAGAAAGCCCTGGGTTCTATCTTTAGTACCACAAAAATAAAATGAAATAAAATAAATTAGTGAGGCTCTTCACAACTTAGTGGAACCCTGTTTCAAAATAAAAAATAGGGTAGGGGATGTAGCTTGGAGGTTGAATGTCCCCAGGTTCCATCCCCTGACCTGTAAGTAAGTAAGTAAATAAATAAATAAATAAATAAATACATAAATAAATAAATAGAATAAAATAAAATGGCAGTGAGTTCACCAATTTTTCCTAGCTGGTATTCCATGGCTAACTCACAACAACAAGAGAGACCACCAGAAAAAAAATCAGCTATGCCTGGTATGAGAAATAGAAAACAAAACTTCTAAAATTCATATAGAATCTTCTTTTTTTATTCTGTTTTCTCCATATTATTCCTCCTCACCTCCAAACAGTCCTGTGGTGACAGAGCCAACAGCCACAGTGGAAGGCCCCTAGAAGCCAGACTGATGGAGGGAAGCCCTCTCATCAGGGGAGCTATGACTTGTACGAAGAACTAAGACAATTTCAACTCATACAGAAAAAGACAACACAATAAAACTAATGCCAAGATGATAAAGATGTTGAACTGTCTGACAGAAACTTTAAAGCAGTTACTATAACAATGTTCAAATAAGTAATCATGAAAAGTCTTAAGATTAATGACAAGACAGATATTTATAGCAAGAAAATAGAGGACATAAAGAATGTAAATCAGCCAGGCGTGGTGGCACAAGTAATTCCAGCACTCAGGAGGCTGAGACCATAGGATCACCATCTTGACAACTAAGTGAGACCCTGTTTCAAAAATAAAAAGATTAAAAAAAAAATAGGGGTGTAGCTCAGAAGTACACCCTGGGTTCCATCCCTAGTACTGCAAAATCAATCAATCAATCAATCAATAAAAAATAAAAAATAAAGAATATAAATGAAACTGTAGAGCCCCAAAACGCAAATACAATTTTTAAAACCTCCTCAATGAGCTCAACAACAGAAGAGGGATGGTAGAAATTTCAATTTGAACAGCAGAGAGAAGAACAATTGAAATGGAAACAGGAATAAAACCTAAGAGACAATAGAGGACAAAAGCAAAAGGTCTCAAATTTGAGCCATCAGAGGAATTCCAGAAAGAGAGTTTAAAAAGAGTGTGGTAAGGAAAAATTAAGAAATAATATCTGAAAATGTGCCAAATCTGTCAAAGGACAGAGGCTTACATAGTCAAGAAGCTTTAGGAACGCCAAGCGGGAATAAACATAAAGACATGCATGTCCAGACACATAGTAACTGTTGAAACTGAAGCAAATCTAGAGAAGAAATTTTTTTTTCTGAAAGCAATAAGGGAAAACCAATGCATTTCATAAAGGAGAAAAAAGAGTAAAATTACTGATGATTTTTAAAAAGTCACAAGCCACGGAAGCCAGAAGGAGTGGCATAAAACTTTATAAATAACAACCAGGAATTTTATATGCAGCAAATATATCCTTCAGGAGTATAAATGAAAATAAATAAAAAGTTAAGCAAATCCAGGCATGGTGGTGTGCGCCTGTAATTATATACAACTTGGAAGGGAGAGACAAAATCTCAAGTTCCAGGTTAAATCTCAGCAACTTAGGGAGACCCTCAGCAACTTGGTGAGACCCTGTTTCAAAATAAAAAATTAAAAAGGTCTGGTGGTGTAGCTATGAGGTAGAATGTAGAACATCTTGTAGCGTCAGAAAGTAAGAAAGTGGTGAAAGAATCCACAAAATACTGACTGAGAAACAATCCTCAATATTATCAAGAACATGAAAAACAACATCATAAAAGGTTAAGGTCATAGCCTATAGTGGTGGCCCTGGAGACAGGAGGATCAAGGTTTGAAGACAGCCTCAGCTACTTAGTGAGGTCTTCTGCAATTCAGCGAGACTCTTTCAAAAGTTAAAAAAAAAAACTAGCTGGGCTTGGTAGCGCATGCTCCAGAGGATCACACAGGTTCGAAGCCAGCCTCAGCTACTTCGTGAGGCTCTCAGCAACTTAGTGAGACCCTGTTCCCAAATAAAGTATAAAATAAGTCTGGGAGTATAGCCCAGAGGTAGAAAAGCCCCTGGTTTCCACCCCCAGTACCCCCCACACTAAAATAAAATAAAATAAAATAAAATAGACTAAAAACTAGGGCTGGGGGTGTAGCTCAGAGGTACAATGCCGCTGGGTTCCATCCACAGTACCGCCAAAACAAAAAAAGTCAAGGTCATAAAAACAGTTAAAGCCAAGAGGAGCTAAAGAAATATGACCACAAAATTTACTGCGGTATCCTGGGACAGAAAAAATATTTAAGGTAAATACTAAATCAGAATAAACTATGGACTTTAGTAATAATATAGCAAAATTGTTTCATAAGTTATAAAAATGAGTCATACTAATGTAGGATGTTAATGATATAGGAAACAAGGCGTGGAGTATGTGGAAATTCTTTGTACTATCTTCTTAATTTTTCTATAAATTAACAATGCTTCTGAAAATATAAAACTTATTTTAAAAATACTTACAGAGCCCAGAGTGGTAGCATGCACCTGTAATTTGAGTACTTGGAGGCTGAGACATGAGTATCACAGGTTTGAGGCAAGCTTGAGCAACTTAGAAATGCTTCATTTCAAAATAAAAAGGGCGAGGCGTTTGGTTTGGAGATAGAATGCCCCAGGGTTCAATCTTCATTACAAAACAAACACAACTTAGGCGATACAGCTACAGTGGAATCTAAATTTGTAGCTGAAATCTTCCCATCTGAGCCCAGATGGTTTCACTGGAAAATTCGTCCAAACATTTAAAGAAGAAATAGTATAAATTCGACTCACTCATATAGAAAGTAAAAATGGAGAGAGGATATGTATTTCTAAAAAATGCAAGCCAGGCGTGGTGGCGCAGGCTTGTAATCCCAGCATTCAGGAGGCTGAGACAGGAGGATTGTGGTTGGGGGCAGCCTCAGCTACTTAGTGAGGCCCTCCGCAACTCAGTGAGACCCTGTTTCAAAATAAAAGAATAAAAAATAGGGCAGGGGGTGTAGCTCGGAGGTGGAATACCCCTGGGTTCCATCCCCACACTCGCAAAAAAAATAAAATAAAATAAAATAAATGCAGAGGGAAGGTATAGGTGAACTTGCTTATCAAAATATAGGCAAAACATTGCCAATTCCTATCTCAAAGACTTGTGGTGTGAAGGTGAAGGGGCCCAGTGGGGAGGGCAACACGAGTTGTGTGCATGTATTTTTCTAATAATCTGTACCCCAACATAATGTAAAACTGCAATATACCCAATAAAAATAAATTATTTTAAAAAGTAGGCAAAAACTCAAATCCAACCATTAGAAAACCCTAACAATGATCCAAAGCCTAGGAACAAAATGAAAATCATCTATGCAAAACAAACAAGTGGTACCCGTGACATTTTAATTTGGGGCAATTCCCATTCGACTTTCTCTGCAGGTCGCTCTTGTAATAGCCACAGCCAGCAGCACTAGATCAGACCTTTTTCTCTGAGCTCCCTTAAAAGTACCCACCCCTCCCTCCAGTGCACAATGTTTTGTAGCAACATGGAGAAATCTCTATTTTCAAAGTGTAGTGAATATTTGATATGTCTTAAAGTTCAGCTCAGCTGGCAGGGGAGGAACATAGTAAGGTGGAGAATAGGGGCTACGTACAGAGCATTACTAAAATAAAAGAAATGCTGGCAATAACTTGGGTGCCTAAAGCTGTGATTTCATTTGGGACAAACATGAACCTAGTTTAGAACTAAAAGGGAATTCTGGGGCCACAGAAAACTATTTGTGTGTGTGTGTGTGTGTGTGGTATTGGAGATTGAACCCAGAGGCACTCTACCTCCAAGCTATACCCCAGCTCTATTTTTTTTAAAGTGTGAAACAGTGTCTCACTAAATTGCAGGTCTAAGTAGCTGAGGCTGCCTCCTGTTTCAGCCTCCCAAGTGCTGGGATTATAAGCCTACACCACCATACCTGGAGCCACTGGGATCCACAGGAAATTTTAAGAATTTCTTTCTTTCTTTTTTTTGTGGTGCTGGGGATTGAACCCAGGGGCATCCTACCTCTGAGTTACACCCTCAGCCCTATTTTTATTCTTTTTTTTGTGTGTGTTACCAGTGATAGAACCCAGGGGCATTCTACCTCTGAGCTATACCCCCAGCCCAATTTTTATTCTTTATTTTGAAATAGAATCTCACTGAGTTGCAAAGAGCTTCACTAAGTAGCTGAGGCTGGCCTTGAACCACTTGTCTCAGCCTGCCAAATGCTGGGATTACAAGTGTGCATCACTACACCTGGCTCCGATTTTTTCTTTATTTTGTAAAAGGGTCTCACTAAGTTTTGGAGGACCTCAATAAGTAGCTGAGGCTGGCCGTGAACCCGGTTCCTCCTGTATCACTCTCCCAAAACTTGGATTACAAGCGTGTGCCACCACACACATTCCTAGGAATGTAAGAATTTAAAGAAAAGCTGGGTGTTGTGGCATATACCTGTAATCCCAGTACTTGGGAAGCTGAGATTGGAGCATCATAGGTTAAAAGCCAGCCTCAGTAATTTAGTGAGAATTGCAGCAACCTAGCAAGGTTGTTAGGCCATAAAAAAGCACTGGGGATGCAGTTTGGAGATAGAATGCCCTGGGTTCAATCCCTAGGACCACATTTATATACAAAAAACTTAGTGAGACCCTATTTTAAATTAAAAAAGAAAAAGGAGACTGGCGTGGTGGCACGCGCTTATAATCCCAGCATTCCAGAGGCTGAGACCAGAGGAGTGAATTTCACGGACAGCCTCAGCTACTTAGGCCTTCTGCAACTTAGTGAGACCCTGTTTCAAAATAAGAATAAAAAATTGGGCAGCGGGTATAGCTTGGAGGTCTAATGCCCCTGGGTTTCATCCCTACACCTGCAAAATAAACAAACAAACAAACAAACAAATAGATAAATAAATAAATAAAAACTTAAAATACTAAATAAAAAGGGCTGGGGGTATAGTTTGTAGGCAGAAGGCCTCAGAGTGCAACACTGGTACAAAAAATTATTAAAAGTAGAAGAATAAAAGCTAGCAGGCAATTCAGTGGCCATATACTGCAGGAAATAGAGAATCAATTCATAAAATCACTAAAAAGATAAGTAGTAACAAGAAAAACCAGTACAAAAAAATCCAGCAACAACAATCCTTGAGGGCAGAGTTGAAAAGTATATTTGAAGTAAAAAGATTCGGTAGAGAGACCTAATAAGATCTGAGTAGGCAAAATAATCAGTCAACAACATATGTTAATAGAGAAATCCATGATGAAAAAAATTGAACAGGGCCTCAGAGTCCTAAGAGATACCATCAAACATGATATATTATGAATAGAGAGTTCAAAAGAAAAAGTGACAGAAAAATATTAGAATAAATAATAGCCACAAACTTCTAAAAGTAGATGATAGGTATTAATCTAGAATCAACACAATGAACTCCAACTAAAGTAAACACGATTAGATCCATATCCTGAAACTCATAATCAAACTAATGACACTTGGGAGGCTGAGACAGGAGGATTGGACAGGTTCGAAGCTAGCCTCAGCTACTTAGTGAGTCTCCCGGGAACTTAGTGAGATCCTGTTTCCAAACAAAATGTAAAATAGGTCTGGGAGCATAGGCCAGAGGTAAAAATAAAAGCCCCTGGGTTCCACCCCCAGTACCAAATAAAAATAAAAATAAAAATAAAAACACACAAAAAAAGGAGCTCACACAACACTCTGCTGCCAAGTCCTTCAAGGGATGACCTTCTTCTCAGTGGAAGCCATCATGCTCTGCATGTAAATGGATATTATGTCTTAGGGAAATGAATACCAGTTTTCACAGATGAATTTTAGTTTGCGTGTGTGCATGCGTGTGTGTATCTGTGTGGTGCTGGGGATGGAACCCAGGGGTATTCTACATTCAAGCTACCCTCCTAGCCTTATTTTATTCTTTTATTTTGAAACAGGGTCTCACTAAGTTGCAGAGGGCCTCATTAAGTTAAGGCTGCTCTCGAACGTGAAATCCTGGCTCAGTCTCCCAAATACTAGGATTACAGTAACTGTTCAATTTTAAGAGTTAAAAAGTGGATGATAATCCAGTCTGTGCACAGAAGCAGACGTAGGTAGGACACATTGTACAATCTGGATTTGGAAATAACTATTTACAATGGCAAAATTGCCACGTCTCCATAACTTACTTTGTTCACATTTTCTTTATTTCAGGGACCTAATGTAACTGAAACCCTAAATAACCCCTCTAGCTTCATGTGTTTGTAATTAAATTTAAAAATCACTAATTTTGAAGGTTACACAGTGGAGCGATGTAGTTGTTAGTCCTGAACTTGCTTTGCTGTAGATGATAACTCTGACATGTGGGTTATGATAGCAGTTGCCTAGGTGACCATTATTCAGGGACTTGAAGGCCGTTATGCTGAAAACACCGACTCTTCACATGGGTCAGTAAAAGTGTCCAATGGCTGCCTAGAATGGGGTGAAAAAGCTTGGCATCTTTGCTCTCACATTTTATCTGTCTCCTTTGCCGCCTTAACCTTTGGGTCAGATTTCTGCACAACTCTGCATGTAGGCATGTTAGTCATTTAAGGAATGTTTATACAGGCCTGGTGGTACAAGATTAATTTGACCTAAATTTACCTAATCTCTGCCCTCCCCTTCAAGGCTGAAGACACCAAGATAAAAGTAAGATATTTTCAAGATATAAAGTTGCACTGCTACCTTGTGGTTACATGTGTACCAACCAGCAGGTTTCACAATGTCCTTTTTCAGACCACTGGGGAGGAGAGGTGCCTACAAGACTCTATCCAAATTCTTTCCTCAACAAATCTCCCCTCCTATACCCCTTCCCTAAGGATAAAAAGAGTTTAAAACTTATGCTAATTTTCAGGCATGCCTAATCCTGGTACTTGGGAGGCTGAGACAGAAGGACCACGGATTCAAGGCCAGCCTTGGCCACTTAGCTAGGCTCTCAACAACTTAGTGAGACCTTGTTTCTAAATAAAAAATAAAAAGGATTGGGGATGTATCTTGGAGGTAGAATATTCCTGGGTTTAATTCCCTACTGCCAAAAAATCAAAATAAAACACAAAACAAAAAACTTATGCTGTAAGATGAGGTTTTCTCTAGGTTCCAGTTTACCATGTTCTCAATGTCCAAGAAATTATTAAAGTAAGAACAGAAATGAATGAAAGAATAAAAAAAATCAATAAAACCCAAAGCTGGTTTCTTGGAAAAAAAGATAGATAAACCACTAGCCAATCTAACCAAGAAAGAATCAACCCACATTACAAAAATAAGAGATAAAAAAAGGTGATATTACCATTTGAAAGTGTAGAAATCCAGAGGATTATAAAAAATTACTTTGAAAACCTATTCTTCAACAAGATGGAAAACCTAAGGAAAAATTACAAATTTCTAGAAACATACAACCTTCCTAAATTGAATAAAAATATATAGAAAATTTAAACCAACCAATAGCAATCAAAGAGCTTAAAGTAGCTATAAAGAGCCTACCAGAGCCAGGCAGGGTGGCGCATGCTTGTAATCCCAGCATTTTGGAGGCTGAGACAGGAGGATCTCGGTTTGTAGCCAGTCTCAGCTACTTAGTGAAGCCCCTTGCAACTCAGTGAGAACCTGGTTTGCAGCCGGTCTCAGCTACTTAGTGAGGCCCTTTGCAACTCAGTGAGACCCTGTTTTAAAATAAAGGATGAAAAAAAAACAGGGCTGGGGGTGTAGATCAGAGGTAGAATGTCCCTGGGTTCCATACCCAGTATAATAATAATGATGATGATGATGATGATGATGATGATGATAATAATAATAATAATAATAATAATAAGCCTACCATCAAAGAAAAGCTAAGGATCATATGGTTTCAGAGGTGAATTTTATAAAAATCTTTACGAAAGCCGGGCATGGTGGCACACACTTGTAATCCCTGCACTTGGGAGGCTGAGACAGGAGGATCGCACAGGTTCGAAGCCAGCCTCAGCTTCTTAGTGAGGCTCTCAGTAACTTAGTGTGGCCCTGTTTCCAAATAAAATAGAAAATAGGTCTGGGACTATAGCCTGGAGGTAGAAAGCATCTGGGTTCCACCCCGAATACCACAAAAAAAAAAAAAAACCTTATGGAAGAGATCATCTCAATACTCCTCAATCTAATCTATGAAATAGAAATGGGACTTTCCCAAATACATTCCATGAAGCCAACATCACATTAATAACAAAACCAAATAAAGACAACTCAAGAAAACTACAGGCCTCTATCATTGATAAATGTAGATGCAAGACTGCTAAACAAAATGCTAGCGCCATGCATTCAAAACCACATAAAAAATTATACACCATGATCAAGTTGGGTTCATCCCAGGGATGCACAGTTGGTTCAACATATGAAAACAAAAAATCAGAAGCCATTCTGTATGCTAACCATAAATTCGTTGAAAAAGACATCCAGAAAACACTTCTATTCATGATATTCCTCCCAAATAAAATACTTAGGAATAAACCTAACCAAGGAGGTAAAACACCTCTACAAGGAAAATTCTAAAACACTGAAAAAAGAAATAGAAGATCTTAGGAGATGTAAAGACCTTCTATATTCTTAAATAGGCAGAAAAAATGTCATGAAAATGGCCATTCTTCCAAAAGTGATTTACAGATTCAATGCAATACCCATTAAATCAACAAGGTCATTTCTCACATAGAAAAAATCATTCATTTGGAACAACAAAGAAACCTAGAATAGCCAAAGTAGTTCTCAGCAACAAGAATCATGCAGGAAGCATCATAATACCTGACTTCAACCTATACAACAAAGCCACAGTAATAAAAACAGCATGGTAAGCTGGGTGTGGTGGCACAAGCTTGTAATCCCTGCGCTTGGGAGGTTGAGACAGGAGGATCGCACAGCTTCGAAGCCTGCCTCAGCTACTTAGTGAGGTTCTCGGCAACTTAATGAGACCCTTTTTCCAAATAAAATATAAAAGAGGTCTGGGAGTATAGCTCGGAGGTAGAAAAGCCCCTGGGTCCCATCCTTAGTACCACAAAAAATAAAAACAGCATGATAGCCGGGCATGGTGGCGCATGCTTGTAATCTCCGTGCTTGGGAGGCTGAGACAGGAGGATTGCACAGGTTCGAAGCCAGCCTCAGCTACTGAATGAGGCTCTCAGCAACTTAGCAAGATCCTGTTTCCAAATAAAATATAAAATAGGTCTGGGAGTATAGCCCGGAGGTAGAAAGCCTCTGGGTTCCACCCGCAGTACCACCAAAAAAAAAAAAAAAAAACCCAGCATGGTATTGGCACAAAAACAGACACATAGACCAATGGAGATTACAGCCATTTGATTTTTGACAAAAGGGCCAAAAACACACACTTGAAAATAGCCTCTTCAACAAATGGTGTTGGCAAAACTGGTTAGCCATATGTGGAAAAATAGAAATAAACCCCATTTCTTCACCTTGCACAATAGTCAATTCAAGATGGATCAAAGACTTGGATATCAGACCAGAGACCTTGCAGCTCCTTGAGGAGAGTATAGGTCTAACACTTCAACACACAGACACACAGATAAGCACTTTCTCAAAAAGACCCCAAAGGCACAAGGAATTAAAAGGAGGATCAATATGTGTCATTGCATGAAACTGAAGAGCTTCTGTACAGCAAAGGAAACTATCAAGAACCTCAACAGAGAGCCAACAGAATGGGAGGAATTTTTTGCCAACTACTCCTCCGATAGAGGACTAATATTTAGAATATACAGAGAACTCAAGAAATTCACAGCTAAGAAAACAAGCAATCAGAAATGGGTAAGTGAACTAAATCATACTTCACAAAGAAGAAAGTCAAATGGCTAATAAATACATGAAAAAATGCTCAACATCAGAGAAACGGAAATCAAAACTATTCTGATATTTCACCTAACTCAAATTAGAATGGCAATCATTAAAAAACACAAATAACAAATGCTGGCAAGGATTTGGAGAAGTGAGAACTCTAATACATTGTTGGTCGGGTTGCAAATTAGTGCAACCACTTTGGAAAACAGTATGGAGGATTCTCAAAAGAATGGGAACAAACTTAGCATATAACCCAGCAATACCACTTCTGGCTATCTACCCAAAAGAATAGAAACCAAACTGCCAGATGTATGCATGAATATCTATGTTTATAGCTGCATAATTCACAATGGCTAAACTATGGAACCATCCAAGATATCCATCAACAGACGAATGGATTACAAAACTATGGGATATGTATACAATGGAACTTTACTCAGCCATAAAGAACAAAATTATGTCATTTGCAGGGCAATGAATGGAACTGGAGAACATAATTCTAAGTAAAATTAGCCAGTCACAAAAAGTGAAAAATCAGATGTCCTTCCTAATATGCAGAAGTTAGGGAGAAAATGGGACATAGGAGGGACTCTAGACAGAGATGGAGAAACCTGAGTAAAGAAGGCACTCTGAGGGGGATAGAAGAGGGAAAGAGGGAATTACCCTAATGTGCATGATATATATTCACATACATATCAAAGTCAGTCACTAAGCCAAACTTGAGAAGGAGGGAGGGGCGAGGGAATGGGGTAGGAATTGGAAAAAGGCTAAATGAATGATGTGTGCATGTATGCATGTATGCTTCTACCATCCTGTACCTCATAATGATGTATGGTTACCACGCACTAAACCTGTGATCCTCCTGTCTCAGCCTCCCAAATTCTGGTATTAAAGGTGTGTGTTACTGTTTTCACTCAGTGTTATAACCTAATTCCAATGATTTACAGAACAACGAGCCAAAGCCATATGAAAGTAAAAAAAAAGTATTGGTCAAGCAGAAAATATATATAAAAATTAGCCATTTGGGTTGGCTAAGTATAGCTCACTGGTAGAGCACTTACCTACCATGCATAAGTCCCTGAGTTAAATCTCTAGGACTGGAAAAAAGAAAAGAAAAAGAAAAACCTTGCATGGTGCTACCGCTAAGAAGGCAGAAGGCTGAAGCCAGGGGATTGCTTGAGCTCAGGAGTTCGAGTCCAGCCAGGGTAATACAGCAAGACTCCATTTCAAAATAAACAAATCAAGCCTTTTGGTGACAAAATAAAATTATGTATAGCTACTAGTGGGAGAGCATCAGACTAAAGTCCTTGTATTGTACAATTAAATCTTAAAAGCTGTCTTCAATCTATGTCTACTTTTCAGCTCTACCTTCATGAGGATCATCCAAAGAACTGTTCCTAGAGCACTTGACTAGCATGCATGAGGCCCTGGATTCCATCCCAGCACTGCCAAAAAAGATGATGAATCAATAAAACTCAAAAAACAAAAAAAACTCCACAAACATGATATGGTGGTGAATGCCTATAATCCCAAAACATGGGAGGCTGATCCAGAGGATCACATGTTCAAGTCCAGTTTCAGCAATGTAGTGAAACCTGTTTCAATATAAAAAGTGCTAGGAGTATACCTCAGGAGTATACCTTGGATTCAATCTCCAGTGACCTATCCCCCAATAAGATGTACAGTTCCTATTCTTCAACACCGTATTATTTATTGTTGTTTTAAGTAATTACCAAGACAAATTTATCTTACGTTCTGTAGGTTAAAAGTTCAACATGAAGCCAGGCGTGGTGGCACATGCCTGTAACTCCAGTACTTGGGAAGCTAAGACAGAAGGATCACAGGCTTGAAGACACCCTCAGCAAGTAGTGAGACTGTTTCAAAAGAAAAATTAAAATATACAGCTGGCATAAGTGTAGCTCAGAGGTAGAATGCCCCTGGCTTCAATTCCCAGTAGTAAAGAAAGAAGAAAGAAAGAAAGAAAGAAAGAAAGAAAGAAAGAAAGCCAGCCTAACATGAGTCTCACTGGCATAAAATCAAGGACTTGGCAAGGCTGTACTTCTTGAGACTCCAGGGGTGATCAGTTCACTAGACTTTTAGACTTCTGGCTTCAAAAAGCTGCCTATATTTCTTTCTTTGTGGCCTTCTTAATCGTGTGTGTGTGTGTGTGTGTGTGTGTGTGTGTGTGTGTGTGTTAACTGGGGGCTGAACCCAGGGGCATTCTACCAAAGACCCCAGGCCTTGCCCGTTTTATTTTTTATTTTGAAACAAGGTCTCCTTAAGTTGCTGGTGTTGACCTTAAGCCTGCATTCCTCCTGTCTCAGCCTCCCAAAGTACTGGGATTACAGGTCGGCAACAGGACGCCCAGTTGCTTCCTTCACCTTTAAAGACAGTAACATTCCATAGCTCTGACAGCATTTCCAACATCACATCTTTTCTCTGTGTCTATATTCTGTCTCCCTCTCTTACTTTTTTCTGTGCAATGCTGGGGGAGTGAATCAGGTCTTATATATGCAAAGAAAACACACAACAACCGAGCAGCATCTCCAGTCTTTCCTCTTCTAATTTTAAGGATCCTTGGTTCTTACATTGGATCCAGCAATCTTTTTTTTCTGTGATATTTGACACTGAACCCAGGCGTATTCTACCACTGAGTTACACACCCAGCCTTCTTTTAAAATTTTACTTTGAGAAAAGGTCTCACTCCTGACTCACTGAGATTATAGATTGTATGTCACCACATACAGCTTGTTTCCTTATCTTAAACTCAATTGAGCAGCAACTTTAATTTATCTGCAATTTTAATTAACCTTTGCAATATAACCTAATATAGTCACACATTCCAGAAATTTAAACATGGATATCCCGCCGGGCGTGGTGGCGCACGCTTGTAATCCCCACGCTTGGGAGGCGGAGACAGGAGGATGGCGCAGATTTGAAGCCAGCCATGCTGGCTTAAGAGACCCTGTTTACAAAAATTAAAAAAGTATAAAATAGGTCTGGGAGTGTAGCCCAGAGGTAGAAGGGCTGCCAGGAACCCCAGTACCACCAAAAAAAAAAAAAAAAAAAAAAAAAACCCGAAACCATGGATATCCCTAGGGGGCCATTATTCTGCCCACCAAAAGTTCTGTTGAGATTTCCCCTATGTATAATGTCTTTACAATGTATCTTTAACCTCCATATATATATATATTTTTTTTAACAAAATAAAATTATTTTAACATAATAAAAACCAAACTATATTATCATTGTTTTCCTATTTTCCTGATGCCTGATCAGGATTTTAAAATACCCCTTTCATGATTGATTTACCTGTTGTAACTACTCCATTATCTGAGTGTGTCAAGGACTGAGGACGGCTGCGAAGTTTACTTTTGAAAGATCTTGGTCGACGTGGTGATGTAGGCGGCAAAGGAGTCTCTGAAGATTGGGCTTTGCTGTCTTTTATTGACCGAAGACGTTCATAGAGCTCCTGCAGCTCTTTATTCTGCTGGGTTTGAAGATTTACCACCTCCTGAATATGTCTAAATGAAAATTATGCAGAAAACATTTTAATGGCTCTGGCACCATAAACATGAGCCAAAAACAAATGCTAAACGTGAAAGTTAACAAATAATTCAAATTAAGAATGGTAAAATACAGTATTTTTCATAATTTTAGGGTAGGAAATGCCATATAAAGCATAACCTTAAACTAATCATGAAAGTAAAGGTGAACAAATTGACAAAAACAAATCTTTAGAGCTTAAATATAGTGAGATATAATAGAGTATAAAGTCAAATAGTATGACAAAATCAAACTTTTCTTGATTAAATGTTGAAAGTATAAACAGGAAGAAAATATATGCAACCTAAAATAAAGCGTCAATACTCAGAATATATAGTTCTGAAAAACAGTGATATTAAAAAATCTCATAGAAACAAGGGCAAACAATATGAAAAGGTGATTCCAAAGATAATAATATATAAATAGCAATAAACATAAGAGGATACACAATCTCACTATTAATCAGAAGCACAAAATTTAATTGACATGTGTGTGTGTTTGTGTGTGTGTATGTGTGTGTGTCTGCCTATCTTCCTGCCTGCCTGTCTGTCTGTGTAGGTTTGGAGACAAGTTCTTATTTTTTGGTACTAGAGATTGAACCCACAGGTATTATACCACTGAGCTGCACCCTCAGCCCGATTTTACATTTTATTTTAGTTTTTTGGTACTGGGGATTCAACCCAGGGACAGTCTACCTCTGAGCTATATCCCCAGTCCCTTTTTTATGTTTGTTTCAAGACAGAGTCTCACTAAGTTGTTGAGAATCTCACTACATGGCTGAGGCTGTCCTCAAACCTGCCATCCTCCAGTTTCAGCCTCCGGAGTACTGGGATTATAAATTTGTGCTACCACGCCTAGCTTATTTTTTATTTTGAAACAGGTTCTCACTATGTTGTAGAGGATCTCATTAAGTTGTTGAGGCTGGCTGTGAACCTGCAATCCTCCTGTTTCAGCCTCAGAAGTTCTGTAATTACAGGCATGCTTCACCAGGCCCACTGACAGGATCTTGATATTTGTAGCTCAGGTTGGTGTCCAAGTTGTGAATTATTTGTTTCTAACTTCTATGTGGCTGGGATTACAGGCAGGTGCCACTGAACCTAACTAATAAAATAATTTTGATTAACCTGATTGAGATAAAATTTAAAAAGTGGTAATATCCTGGCTAGTGTTAAGATATGGGAAAACAGCACTTTAGAAAGTACACACACACACACACACACACACACACACATATATATGTATATATATTGGAGTACAAAATGTATAGTTACACTGCAATATAATTTTTATGGTATCTATGATTTTATTTTATTTTTTGGTACCAGAGGTGGAACGCAGGGGCTTTTCTACCTTCAGGCTATACTCCCAGACCTATTTTATGCTTTATTTGGAAATAGGGTCTCACTAAGTTGCTGAGGGCCTCACTAAAGTAGCTGAGGCTGGCTTTGAACCTGTGCGATCCTCTTGTCTCAGCCTCCCAAGCACTGGATTACAAGAATGAGCCACCACGCCAAGCCTAGTATCTATCATTTTAAATTGTATGTATCTTTTAACTCAGCAATTCCACTTTTACATCTATCATACAAAAATATTCAGAAGTATATAATAATATACTAATGTATACTTCAGGATTGTTTATACAAGTAGAACGTGGGGGAAAATGAAAATGCCTACCAAGAAAGAAATAATCTTGGGTCTACCCATATATTAGAAATAAATAATCTTGGGTCTACCCATATATTAGACTAGAATGCAGAAAAATTTTAAAAGGTAGATTTATGCAGATATGAATATTTATAGGTGACTATTAATTTAAAAAACTATAGAATAACATGTACATTATTATCTCATTGTTGTAAAAGATAATTGTCTATTCATAAATGTACAGAGAAAGAACCAGGAAGATATATACAAAACAGTTCAGAATGGGTGCCTTTAAATAGGGAGATTGTGGCATAAGAAATGAGAATTTCTTTTACTATGATTGAAAATTGCCACATGTATCACTTTCAATGTGTAAAAGTATAACTACAGTTTATTGAAAATAATTTGGAAATGAAATCTTAGTTCACCACTGTGGTCCTATATGATAAAAGGCCTCAGAAACACCTTCCTGGAGTCTAACAAATTTGTGAAGAAACCTTAATGCCAAAAGAACACTGAAGACAGAATAGAATAAATTATCTTTTCCTTACTTTGGTACTGGGGACTGGACCCAGGGGTAGTCTACCTCATAGCTATATCCTAGCCCTATTTTATTTTTTACTTTGAAACAGGGTCTCACTAAGTTTCAAAGGGTCTTGTTATGTTGCTGAGAATGGCCTCAAACATGTGATCTTCCTGTTTCAGCCTTCTAAGTGCTAGGATTAAAGATGTGTGCCATGAAGAAATTATCACTTAAGATTCCTTCCAGGTCATGAGTTCTATGAGGTAACATGACTCTCTGTCTCACTTTCATTACTCATAAGCAGTGTGGGCAGCTACAGAAGCCAAGACTCTTTTGAAAATGGTTTATAAGAATCATTAAAAAGAGCAATGGAGTCAAGTATGGTGGTGCATGTTTGTAATCCCCACACTTAGGAGGCCGAGACAGGAAGATCACACAGGTTGGAAGCCAACCTCAGCTACTGAGTGAGGCTCTCAGCAACTTAGTGAGACCCTGTTTCCAAATAAAGTATAAAATAGGTCTGGGAGTATAGCCCGGAGGTAGAAAAGCCCCTAGGCTCTATCCCCAGTACCAAAAAAAAAAAAAAAAGAGCAATGGAGGACTGGGGTTGTAGCTCCATGGCAGAGTACTTGCCTAACATGTTTGGGGCCCTGGGTCTAATCCCCAGAACTCCAAAACACAGACAAGCAAAGCTCCCCAAATAGTACATATATCACATATTAAGCATTTTACTAGTAAATATTTTATTATAAAAGTATCAGTGTGTATCTATACTGCATTGCACTTAATATATGGTAAAGTTGGTGTATACATAATATAAAGTCAACCCTATATGTGTGTATCGGTATACTACTGGATGTTGAACCCAGAATCTTGCACATGCTAGGAAAGTACTTTATCAGTGAGCTACACCCCAGCTCTTTATTTCATTTTAATTCAATTCAAGACACAATCTTACTAAATTACCCTCAAACTTGTGATTGTCTTGCCTTAGCCTCAGCCTCCTGAGTAGCTGGGATTACAGGTATGGGCCACAGCTTCCAGTTCTATGCATGCCTTTTTAAAGCAAAATATCAAACTTCTAGTGATAAATGTTTAAAGCATGCATTCACAGATTTCTTCCAATTTCAAACAACAAAGCAGGCAATACCACAGAAAAAGGTATTATAATTATCAGCCACTGTGCTAGGCGTGGTGGCCCATGCTTGCAATCCCAGCATTCAGGAGGCTGAGACAGGAGGATCACAGTTCACAGACAGCCTCAGCTACTTAGTGAGGACCCTTGCAACTCAGTGAGACCCTGTTTCAAAAAATAGAGTGAAACATAGGGCTGGGGTATAGCTCGAGGTAGAATGCCTCTGGGTTCCATCTCTAGTACCGCCAAAAGGAGGGGGGATTATCTGTCACCAGAATGCAAGTGTTGGCTTTTTTTCCCATTCCTCTAGTCAAGGACTTAAAAACTAGAAAATTTCCAAAGCTATGCGCCTGATATAGTTCTTAAAACACTAAACCATAACACCCAGATAGAGTGTTATCCAAATATGCAAGAATCTGTGTAATATTCATTTTTTCTCATACCTATATTTTTATCTACTCTTTGAGTCTCTTTGCTTTCATGTTGTTCAAGTCCCAAAACAGGACAGAAATTCACTAAAGCATAAGAAACATTCAAAAATTGCTGGTTAGATAAGCCAGGCATGGTGAAACACAGCTGTAATCTAAGTACTTGGGAGGATGAGATAGGAGGATCACAGGTTCAAAGCCAGCTATGGTAACGTAGGGAGACTCTGTTTCAAAGCAAAAAATAAAAAATAGGCTGAGACAGTAATATTGTGGATTCGTGGCCAGCCTCAGCTACTTAGTGAGGTCTCTGCAACTTAGTGAGACTCTGTTTCAAAATAAAGAATAAAAATAGGGCTGAGGGTGTGGCTTAGAAGTAGAATACCCTTGGATTCTACCCCCAGTACCTAAAAAAATGTTCTCAATCATAAATTAGCTATAAATCACATATTATATTCCATAAAACTCAGGACAACCAGATTTGTGACAGAGAGAAAGAGTCCTTACTTTTCTCGTAATCTTTGAAGCTCCACTTTCAAGTCCTCATCCTCTATTTCTGATTCATCATCACTGCTCATTGGGGAAGACGGTGAATAGAAGAGTGAACTTTGGGCTTGAGCATATGTTTGCTCTTCACGGTGTGTTAAGCCCTGATCACTCTCTGGACCAGTTTTTGCCACTGCCTTTCCATTGCTATCCAGAGTGGCTGAAATTTCACTGTTAGAACTAAGCTGCTTCCCACCAGTCGGGATCTCTCTTTCTTTAAGCAAGAGTTCGGATTCAGACTGCAAGCTACTTCCTGTAGCTGAGGATTTTTCCAGTTCCTTTTCTGGAGTCATTGAAGATACATCGGTCTCACAAGTTGTGCTGAACGACAGTAAGTTGTCACTTTGTTTGGGAAGTCCTTTATCTTCTTTTATGGTTTCATGAGGAGTTTGAAAATTCTGAGAAGAAACTGAAGTTTGAGGATTGTTCATGGCAGGTTCAACTTCTACCAACTGAGAATTCGTGGTTTCTGTGGAGGCCAGAGCTTCTTCACTAGATTGGGTCGAAATTTCCTTGAACGTTGGTCTGTGTTCTATTCCAAAAGATGTTGCTTTCGATGTCTGCTGCTGAGGAACTGTAATCACCTGAGATATAAAAAGGTAAAAGTGTCTGGCTCCACCTAAACGCAGTGCAAGCCTCATGAAGAAATTCAACATCAATACACAGCACTGACAAGTGAATGGTTTTCCTTGATGTATGTGTGCTAGTATCACCAAATTTGAAAGTCCTTCTATAATCCCCATATTATATCTTTCAATTGGACCCTTTGGATAAAGAGTTAGTTTCAAATTCTCAAATAAAATTTCACAATGAAAGTTCCTGAGAATCTAAAGGACATGAAATTAAATTTATATAAAAGATGATCCAACCACACACCAAACACTGATCACCTATTTATGCATTTTCTTCCAGCTACTACCATCCCCATTTATTTAGACTCACCTTTACTGATGGCTTCGAAAGGTGAGGGGATATGTGCAAGGTGGCCAAATTAAATAAGAAAATATTAACATTTAAAGTAAAGTAGGATACAAAAACCAATATTCAAATGCTGCTACATTCTTTTGCAGTGCTGGGATCAAACCCAAAACTTCACACATGCTAGGAAAGTGCTCTATCATTGAGCTACATTCCCAGCCCTGCTTTACCTTTTATAAAACCCTTGTGGATTAAGGATTCAACCAAAGACACAAACCTGAAACCGACCCCGCTGAAATGATCCACTCATCGCTTTACATCTACTCAAAGCCCTAGAATCAGCTGTGGACTCCCGTGTCAGAGGAATGGGATCAGGAGCAATTGATCTTATTTCTTCTGTCTCCACTGTTAGTTTTGTTGAATTATAAGCAGAAAAGAGAAAATTGTTCATTAAGACTAAATTTGTTTACATTACCAAAAATGAAGAAAAGCAGAAAAAGCTTAACTCCTGCTAGACAATTAAATTGTTAATGTAATAAGCAACATTGTATATGTCCCTACCTCTAAATCAGACATTACAAGATTTATTCCAAGACTTAGTATCTATATGAAATGAATAACTGGAAAACCAAATTAATTACAAAAGGAAAAAATAAAATGGCAATGACATTAATGGAACATGTCACATACATGGGCTATGTGAAAAAAGTGGCAAAATTTGTATATGAACAACAACAAAAAAAATAAGTAAATGAAAAGTGATGTTACCTAGTCTATGTCCCTGACTGTAAGCACACTACCTTGACGGACTTTTGATCTCTTGAAAAAGCTGGTTGACTGCCGTAGCCTGTATGCCCAGCTTTTTAATTTGCGAGTCCAGGATTTCTTGCTAATAGGATTTTTGAGACTAGGACAAGTAAAGCTTAGGCCAAAATATCCACCTCCTGTCTGCAGATGAATGGCTCCACCACTTGAGACAGCAGCAGGATAAGCCTCTGGATCCCCTGGAAGTGAAGCATCTGGGGACATCTCCTAATAGAGACAAAAGATGAGAAAAAAACAAAGTGGTGATAATTTATGTAAGGTTGAGAATTGTTTTATCTAATGAAGTTTATTATATGGACTAATCATTAATCAAAAATGGAATATTTCCCAGCTAGTAGGAAGGCCAAGGCAGGAGGATCACAGGTTTGCGGACAGCCTCAGCTACTTAGTGAGTACCACCACAACACACTAAGCTGCAGAAGGCCTCACTAAGTTGCTAAGGCTAGCTGTGAATATTCTGTCAAGTACTGGGATTACAAGCATGTGTCACCAAACTTGGCTCCCACCTCCAATTTAAAAAAAACAGAATAGACTTCTGGGAAAATGGTGACAAAGAAAAGCAGTGTTTATGAGTCCTGCTAATACTCGATCTCTATTGCCACAAAAGCAGCACTTTTCATAGCCAGAAAACACTATCGGCAGAGAAATAAAAAATGAAAACACAAGGGACAGAGAAAAAGAAGACTAGAAGAACAATCAGAGACCAGAAAAAAACCAGCCCACATTGCGGTGGCGGAGCCACGCAGGCACCGTCTTGCCTCACAGTACCTCCAGAGAGGAAAGGTAAACAAGGAGCTGAAGTGAGCAGATGCAGATCATTTGGGTATAATTCAGCAGTTCTTTCAGCACAAAGAACGCCTAAAACTTCCAGTGGCCAAGCTCATCACGCCTTCGAGGGACTGAGAACGGAGCTCAAAACCAAAAAAAAAATATGCCAGCCTCATGGCTAAGGGCATGGCAGCGGCGCCATATTGCCAGCAGGGGAGGCGAGTTCACCACGCCCGCAACAGCTCCAGATCTGCGCGCACAATAACCGTAAGTGAAATTGCGACCCCTAAAGGAGAAATCCCAGCACTGCACTCCCAGGGATTTGCACAGCTTTGATAATCCCCCTGGGTCTGAGATTTTGCAGTCCAAACCAGAGAAGGAGTAGTGGTGACAAAGATACCAGACCCTAGTCGCAGCTCCCTGTGGGAAAATGCCCAGCTCGGGACCCCCCACGGTATCGCTCAGCCTTGATTAACTCCCTGGGTCTGAGACGTTGCTATACAACCCAGGAAAGGAGTAGTGGCAGATGAGATTATCACAAACTTGAGATCCAGAACACCCTAAGTAAAGTTGTGGTGACCTGGGGAAGAAGCCAGAGAAGGCATGAACTTCTGAAATCATGGGAAAGAGGAACAACAATGGAGCAATGAATGCCCACAACCCCACAATATCAGAACCTAATAACACAGAGATTCAGAGATCTCTAGAAGATCAAACCAGGAATATGACCGTAGAAATAATACAGGACCTTCGAAAAGAATTTAGAGAGAGTCTAAAAGAAATAAAGGATGCAATCATTGACGTAAAGGCATCAATTCAAACTATAAACAATCGATTAGACCACATGGAGAATAGAATCTCGCACCTAGAAGATGATCACTCCAAAAACGAACGCATAATTTATAACTTAGAAAAAAATCAGACAGCAGGAATCTGACATTGAAGAAATACGGGCCCATTTTAAGAGAGCTAACCTAAAAATAATCGGAATAGAGGAGGGAAAAGAAGGTGAAACCAAAGGGATCAATAATTTCTTCAAATAAATAATAGCAGAAAAATTTCCAAACATAGAGCATGAGGTTGATACACAGGTCCTGAAAACTTATAGAACTCCCTTTAGACAGGATCGGAGAAGAGGATCCCCATGCCACATAATTGTCAAAATGACCAATGTGGAAGCCAAGCAGAGAATCTTAAAGGCAACAAAAACAAAGGGCCAAGTGACATTCAGAGGCAAACCAATTAGAATCACTCTAGACTTCCCAAACCAAGTCATGAAAGCTAGAATAGCTTGGAGTAACATATTCCAAACTCTGAAAGAAAACAACTTCCAGCCAAAAATTTCCTACCCAGCAAAACTTTCTATCAAATTAGATGGGGAAATAAGAAGCTTCCATGACAAACAGAAACTGAAGGAATTTATGTCTTCAAAACCAGCACTAGACTTCCGGGAAGATGGCGACCGAGAAAAGCGGGGCTTAAGAGTCCCGCTAACAACCAATATCCATTACCACAAAAAGAGCGCCTTTCATAGCCTGAAAAAAAACCATCACCAGAAAAACAAAAAAAACCACCAGGCTCCAGAGAGAAAACGGACTGAGAACAGAGCTCAGGGCCACAGAGGAGACACACGCGCCCGAGGACGCGGCAGCAGCGCCATACTGCCGGCGGCAGCGGCGAACTCAACGGACTGCTACAGCAAGCCAGGTGAGCCGCTGCGGAACAGCCAGGCGGGATCTTTCGGCGCAGACAGCATTTAAAGCTCCCAGTGGCTGAGCTCAGCACACGCTGCAGGTATTCAGAGTGGAAATCAAAACCAGAGAAGAAAAAATACGCCAGCCTCATGGCCGAGGGCGTGGCAGAGGCGCCATATTGCCACCGGCGGCGGCAGCAGCAGTGAATTCACCGAGTCCAGTACAGCTACATCTGCGTACTCAAGAACAGTGAGTCAAATTGCGGGCCACAGAGGAGAAATCGCAGTATTGGGCCTCCTGGGACTTGACCCATTGAGGGAGTGGTGGTGGCAGAGATATCACACCATAGGAGAACGTGCAACCTGGCACCCCCCATAGTTTAAAGCAGCCTCTATCGACTCCCTGGGTCGGAGACTCTGTGATACAACCCAGTAAAGGAGTAGTGGGGTCTGAGATAATACAGACTCGAGATCCAGAGCACCTTAAGTGAAGCCATAGTGACCCAAGGGAAGAACCCAGAGAAGGCACAAACCTCCGAAATCATGGGAAAGAGGAATAACACTGGAGTAATGAATGTGCACAACCCCACAACATCAGAACCTGATAAAACAGAAAATCAGAGATTTCTAGAAGATCAAATCAGGAAAATAACTGTAGAAATAATAGAGGTGCTTCGAAAAGAACTCAGAGAGAGCCAAAAAGAGATAAAGGATGCAATTAATGAAGTAAAGGCCTCAATTCAAAGCACAAACAACCGATTAGACCACATGGGGAACAGAATCTCGCTCTTAGAAGATGAGCAATCCAAAAATGAATGCATAGTTTCTAATCTAGAAAAAAATATCCAACAGCAGGAATCTGACATTGAAGAAATATGGGCCCATCTTAAGAGAGCTAACCTAAGAATAATTGGAATAGAGGAGGGAAAAGAAAGTGATACCAAAGGGATCAACAATCTCTTCAAGGAAGTAATAGCAGAAAATTTTCCAAATATAGAGCAAGAGGTTGATACACAGATCCAGGAAACTTATAGAACTCCCTTTAGACAGGATCGGAGAAGAGGATCCCCACGCCATATAATTGTCAAAATGACCAATGTGGAAGCCAAGCAGAGAATCTTAAAGGCAACAAAAACAAAGGGCCAACTGACATTCAGAGGCAAACCAATTAGAATCACTCCAGACTTCCCAAACCAAGTCATGAGAGCCAGAAGGGCTTGGAGTAACATATTCCAAACTCTGAAAGAAAACAACTTCCAGCCAAAAATTTCCTATCCAGCAAAACTTTCTATCAAATTAGATGGAGAAATAAGAAGCTTCCATGACAAACAGAAACTGAAGGAATTTATGTCTTCAAAACCAGCGCTAGAGAAAATACTCAAAGAGATTAACTACAAAGAAGAAATAGGTAACACTCACCAGAACCAGAGAAACAAGAGTTTCCATCCAACAGACAACTAAGATTGGTTATCTGTGGAGATTCATTTTTTATGTTAGTCTTTTACCTATCTCTAAGTTGTATTGTTTGCCTTTATTGTTGTTAATTTTTAGGATTTCTAGTTGGAATATTCATATACCTTCAGATATAGCATTTGGAAATATTTTATCCAATTCTATTAGTAACTTTTAACTGTTTACATTGTCTTTGGATATACAATATTTTCTTTTATTTTTTAGGGAGTTTGTATATTCTTCTGTTGCCTGTGCCATTGAAATCATATCCAAGAAATCACTGCCAATTTCAATGTTGTGAGGTTTTATGACCCAGATTTTCTCCTAAAAGTTTATAGTCTTAAGATTTATATTTAGGTCTTTTATCTATTTTGAGTTAATACTTGTATATGGGATTAGGTAAAGGTCCAATTTTATTCTTTTCCATGTAATTATTATTTTTCAACAATATTTAGTTAAAAGATTATTATTTCCACCACCAAATGTTCGTGGAAACCTTGTCAAAAATAACTTGACAATATAGGGAAGAATTTAGCTCTAGGCTTGTATTTAACTCTAATGGTCTATATATCTGCCTTTAGAACAGTACTACACTGTTTCAATTATTGTAGCTTTATATGGTTTGAAATCAGAAAATATATATCTGCTAGCTTTGTTCTTTTTCAAGATCGTTTTGGGTATCTAGAATTCATATTCCATATTAGGATAGATTTTTTTCTGAAAAATAAATATATAAATATATGATAGTTTCACCTAAAAAAACAGAAAAAAATATGCTCTAGTAAGAAAGAAAGCAAAAAGAAATATTGAAATGCTATCTTTAAATCATCAAACGCTTGGTATCAGACAAATGAAACTGTTATGTGAGATTATCATTTTTAATTTTGGATAAATTGCTATAATACTAGATGTCAACCACTAAGCCAAGCATGGGAAGGAGGGATGGGGAGAGAATGGGGTGGGGATCGGGTGGGGGCTGACTGGGCGATGTGTGCATGTATGTCTACAAAAGTTTGTATCCCACTATGATGTATGAATACAGTGCACCAATAAAATAAAATTAAAAAAAAAAAAAAAAAAAACCAGCACTAGACACCAGGCATGATGGCGCATGCTTGTAATCCTAGCACTTGGGAGGCGGAGACAGGAGGATTGAGAAGGTTCAAAGCCAGCCGTGCTGGCTTAAGAGACCCTGTTTCCAAATAAAAATATAAAATAGGTCTGGGAATGTAGCAAGGAGGTAGAAGGGTTTCCAGGAACCCCAGTACCACCAAAAAACAAAAACAAAAACAAAAACCAGCACTAGAGAAAATACTCAAAGAGATTAACTACAAAGAAGAAATAGGTAATACACACCAGAACCAGAGAAACAAGAAATTCCATCCCGCAGACAACTAAGCAAAAAAGAATAAACAGTATTTCAAACAGAAATAAAATCTTAACATGTTAGGAATTAAAAGTTATCTTTAAATAATCACACTAAATGTAAATGGTCTCAATTCCTCAATAAGAAGACAGAAAGTGGCAAAATGGATTAAAAACCAGAATCCATCCATCTGCTACTTACAAGAAACATATTTTACAAGTAAAGATAGTAACAAACAAGGTAAAGGGCTGGAGCAAGGTAATTCATGTTAAGTAGCCATCCTAACAAATGTGAAGTAGTATTTCACTATATTTTTTATTTGTATTTCCTTAATGATTAGTTATATTATAATGATGAGTGATAGTCATGTGTTTATTGGTCATATAAAAATCTTTGGAGATTCATTATCTATTTTAATCTTTTACTTATTTCTAAATTGTATTGTTTGCTTTTACTGTTGCTAATTTTTATGATTTCTATTCAGAATATTAATAAAGCTTCAGATATAGCATTTGGAAATATTTTATCCCATTCCATCAGTAACTTTTAATTCTGTTTACATTGTCTTTGGATGTACAATTTTTTATTTTTATGAAGTTTGTTTATTCTTTTGTTGCCTGTGCCTTTGGAATCATATCCAAGAAATCACTGCCAATCTCAATGTTGTGAAGTTGGTTTTTTTTTTTTTTTTTTTTTTTTTTGGTGGTGGTACTGGGGTTCCCGGAAACCCTTCAACCTCTGGGATACACTCCCATACCTATTTTTTATATTTTTTTAAAATTTGGAAACAGGGTCTCTTAAGCCAGCCCCTTGCTGGCTTCAAGCCAGCGCGATCCTCCTGTCTCTGCCTCCCAAGCATGGGGATTACAAGCGTGCGCCACCACGCCTGGCCTCAATGTAGTAAAGTTTTATGACCTAGGTTTTCTTGTAAAAGTTTATAGTCTTAAGATTTACACTTAGTGCTGGGTGTGGTGCCACATGCTTGTAATCCCAGCATTCAGGAGGCTAAGACAGGAGGATGGCGGTTTGCAGACAGCCTCGGCTACTTAGCAAGGCCCTTCGCAACTCAGTGAGACCCTGTTTCAAAAATAAAAAGGATTTAAAAATAGGGCTGGGGGTGTAGCTCGGAGGTAGAATGGCTCTGGGTTTCATCCCTGTAAAAAAATTTTTAAAGAAAGATTTACACTTAGGTCTTTTATTTATTTTATCTATTTATTTGTATATGGTGTTAGGTAAGGGTCTAATTTTATTCTTTTTCATGTAATTATTATTTTCAACAATATTTAGTGAAAATATTATTTCCTTCACCAAATGTTCTTGGATACCTTGTAAAAATAACTTGACCATATATGGAAGAATTTATTTCTAGGCTTTTTATTTTACTCCACTGGTTTATATATCTGCCTTTATAACAGTACTACACTGTTTTGATTATTGTAGCTTTATAAGGTTTGAAATCAGAAAATGTACATCTTCCAACTGTGTTCTTTTTCGAGATTGTTTTGGATGTTTAGAGTTCATATTCATGTTAGAATAGATTTTTCTGAAAAATAAATAAATAAATATAGTAAAAAAAAAACCAGAATAAACGGTTATATGTATTTGTGTGCTTTAAAAATAAATTCTCTTAGCTGTGTGTGGTAGGCACATGCTTATGATCTTAGTACTTGGGAAGCTGAGACTGGAAGATCACAGGTTTAAGCCTGGCCTCAGCTACTTAATGAGGCACTGTTTCAAAATAAAGAATAAAAAATAGGGCTGGGGAGTAGCTTGGAAGTAGAATGCTCCTGGGTTCCATCCCCAGTATAAACAAATAAATAAGTAAATTAATTAATTATCTTACTGGGCATGGTGGTACACACTTGTAATCCCAGTACTTGGGAGGCAGAGACAGGAGAAATACAGGCTCTAGGACAGCCTCCTAAAGTAGTGAGTCTCTCATCAACCTAGTGAGACCCTGTTTCAAAATAATAATAGGACCAGTGGTATAGTTCAGAGGTAAAATGTCTCTGGGTTCAATCTCTAGTACCAAAAATTTATCTTTAATATTGAATACAAAAATTTAAAATGCATACCCATGAAAACTTTGAGAAACATGAGCATGGTCACTACTAATCTTGAATATTAACAGCAAATATAAAAGCACAAAGGATGGGATTTAGCATTTATCTGAAGGCAGACACCCTATATGACAGTAAGCCCAGTATCTTTGGCAAATATAGTAAATCCTGTAAATTCTGTAAAGTAAATTCTGGGCAATCAGCTTTTATTTTCCAAAGTCCTATCTCTGATTAATTATAATATTACTTTGATGCAGAGGGGAAACATCTTCTCAGTAACATGACAATTTAGAAGTGTTGCATTGGTCCCATTGAAATTACAGATATTTATTCATTTTGTGGTACTGGGGGTGGAACCCAGGGGCTTTTCTACCTCCCGGCTATACTCCCAGACCTATTTTATACTTTATTTGGAAACAGGGTCTCACTAAGTTGCTGAGAGCCTCACTCAGGAGCTGAGGTTGGCTTTGAACCTGTGTGATCCTCCTGTCTCAGCCTCCCAAGTACTGGGATGACAAGCGTGCGCCACCACGCCCGGCTTCAGGTAAGATTTTTTTTTTTTTTTTTTTTGCGGGTCTGGGGATGAAACCCAGGGGCATTCGACCTCCGAGATACACCCCCTGCCCTATTTTTTACTCTTTATTTTGAAACCGGGTCTCACTGAGTTGCAGAGGGCCTCACTAAGTAGCTGAGGCTGTCTGTGAACCGCGATCCTCCTGTCTCAGCCTCCCGAATGCTGGGATTACAAGCGTGCGCCACCACGCTTCAGGTAAGATTTTTGATATGTAGTAACTAGATCAAGATGGCATATTTAGCAAGGCCCAGTGGCACACACCTATAACCCTATACATAGGATGCTAAGACAGGAGGATCCCAAGTTTGAGAATTATGTGTGCTGCACACTAACTTATGGAGATGCTATTTCAAAATAAAAAGGGCTGGGATCATATTTCAGAGTAGAATACCCCTATGTAGATACTCCAATACCACAAAAAGATGGCATATTTGATAAATATTCTATATTCCCTTATAAATACAAATCCTTATCACAACAGGAAAAAATAAGATATAGACAAAAGCATATATGACAGAAGGAAGAAAAAACAGACCACGACATATGTAGGAAATGTTTTAAATGCTACAAACTCATCTGACAGATAAGGGCAAGCAAGAATGAACACTGGCTAAAAAAAAGGATGAGTGATCAGCTATACTGCTTACAAAACTCTGTAAGATCTATCTATTATCTGTCTCTTCCACGTTACCTCTTAACACCTTTCTATTTAATGGTATACTTTTAGTTCCTTGAACAGATCTCCCACCTATGAATGTCACTATTCCCTACAAGTCTTTTTCAGGACACTCTATGCAGAGTAATCCTCAAATCTATCATAGCCCTTTATTGCAATCACTTTATTTCTTTGTTTAAGGATTTTCCCCTACCACTATAGAATGTAAGCTCCACAGTAACAGAGGTTTTGACTTATTCACTCTTTAATAGATATTCACTGAATTGAAGTGTGCACTAGTTGGAGTTCCAAAGAGGAACAGACATTCAATTTTCTCCCTTCCCTTCCCACCTGCACACCAAGCAAATGACAGCAAAGCATCTGAACCCCCAAATAAGAGTAAAAAGAGGAAATGGTTTGTGGCCAAGAGAAAGGTCAGACAGGGGAGGAAGCAATACCCAGGAAGAAGGGTAATCTCTCTTCCCTTTAGAGACCAACTAGTGGACCATCTTTCAAGTAACATTACAGACGAGTTACAATTGAAGAGAAAGAAAACACATTCCGTGCCTTTACTATAATTACTGAAGGAGGCTACAGTAATTATATATAGCCCTTACAGAAAGATAAACAAGGAATCTTATGAAAGAAAAAGAAAGAATATACAACTAAGAATCACCACACACTTAGGGAAAACCAACACATGATAAAACACTAAATAGAGGATAAGCCAAAGAAATAGCATTAATAACACAGAAGACCTTGATATTATAAGAGAGGAATATAAATGTACAGTCATGTACTGCATAACATTTTGGCTACCAATGAATCACATAAATGACTACAGACCCATAAGATTATACTGGAGCTGAGGCAGGCATGGTGGCTCACACCTGTAATTCCAGATATTTGTGAGGCTGAGACAGGAGGATCAGAAATTCCAGGCTGGCCTGAACAACTGAGCAAGACATTGTGTCTCAAAAAAAAAAAAAGAAAAAGAAAAAAGAAAACTCGTGTTGAAATTTAATTCCCATATGACATTCTGGGAAGTAGAACCAGGTAGGACCTTAGGAGGAGATTGGGTCATAAATGCTCTGCAACGCTTGAATTGACTAATTGATAAATAGATTAATGGATTAGAGAACTGATATTATATCACGTGAGCTGCTCTGTTATAAAGCAACTTCTCAGTCAGGCATAGTGGCATGCACCTGTAATCCCAGTACTTGGGAGGCTGAGACAGGAGGATCGCAGTTTACAGGATACTGCATGGTTAACTTTGCAGGACCCTGTTTTCAAAATAAAAAATAAAAATAGGACTAGTGTTGTAGCTCAGAGGTAGAAACACTAATGTGGAGTGAAAATGAGCTACCTACAAACAAATGATAATCAAACTGACATCACTCTGATTAGCAATATTGGAGACTAAAAGACAGTGAAATGATATCTTCTAAATTCCTCTGTGTGTGTGTGTGTGTGTGTGTGTGTGTGTGTGTGTGTTTTACTAAATATTAAACCCAAAGGCACTCTACCTCTGAGCTACAACACCAGTCCTATTTTTTATTCTGAAAGAGGATTGTGTTATGGTGCAGAGAGCCTCACAAGGTTGCTGTAGCTGGCCGAGAACCTGTGATCCCCCTATCTCAGCCTCCCAAGTAATGGGTTTATTACAGGCCTGTACCACCATGCCTGGCTATATCTTCTAAATTCTGACAGGAAATCATTTTGATGCTAGCATCTATCCTTAATCAAATAAATATATTTTAAGAAATACAAAAACCAAGTTAATCTCTCATGTAACATACTTCAAAATATTACTCATAAAAGTATTTCAGGGAATTCTAGGACACCAGAGACAGTAACAACTAATGATGAACACTGAAACAAAATAATCCGTCTGAGCCAGGCACAGTGTTATATAGCTGTAATACCAGTATGTGGGAAGCTGAGACAGGATTTAGGTACGAAGCCAGCTTCAGCAACTTAAAGAGGCTCTCTGCAACTTATCAAGACTCTGTTTTAAAATAAAAGAATAAATTAGGGCTAGGGATGTAATTCAAAGGTAGAATGCCTCTGGGTTTAATCCCTAGCACCAGAATCCATTTGACTTCGCATTGAGGCTACTATTCTACTTGGGAGAATCCACTTTTTTTTTTTCCGGGTCTGGGGATGGAACCCAGGGACATTCGACCTCCAAACTACACCCCCTGCCCTATTTTTATTCTTTATTTTGAAGCAGGGTCTAAGTTTTGGAGGGCCTCACTAAGTAGCTGAGGCTGTCTGTGAACTGGGATCCTCCATTCTCAGCCTCCTGAATGCTGAGATTACAAGCCTGTGCCACCATGCCTGGCTGGGAGAATCTGCTTTTGAGTAACAAAATTTAAATGACAGAGAATAACATTCCATTTGTTACAGTTCTAATCATGTGATTCCTAGATAACACAAATTATATAAGTCCCATTTAGTGATTTTTCAATTCTTAGAATCAAACCAACAAAGCACAGACAACCAAGATATCCAAAAACAGAATGTAAAATTACAAACTTTACTAATGTTAAGAAAGTAATATAAGTTAGGAGGTAGATGAGGAAGAATAGTAGAGGGAAGGGAAAATACTTATAGCAACAAGTTTATAGGTGTTATATAAAATTACTAAATTAAGAACTAGATTAATATATACTTTCTAAATTATTAATGTTAGGGACTACAGAATTAGAATCAGAAATTTAAAAGTATTTGGGTAGTGGAAAGTAGTAACAAAATAGTTACTTTTTTTAGAATTCTGCAAAGCTGGGGACTAAACCAAGCACATGCTAGGTCAGAGCTCTCCTGCTGAGCTACCTAGTAGTCAAACAGGAACTTTTTACTTACTATCATTCTGAATAGCTTTTATGTTTACACATTAATTCCATAATTAAAATGACTAGTTTACTCCTCAACTTTTAATATATCTCTTCAATGAATTATTATGCAGCTATTTTTAAAAGTTAAATAAGGCAGAACTATGTGAAATCACATGGATATATATCCATAATTAGTGAAAAATGAAAACACATAGATGTAAAGAAGTATATAGATGGGCATTGTAGCATA
Source organism: Muscardinus avellanarius (assembly GCF_963383645.1). Lineage (NCBI taxonomy): Eukaryota > Metazoa > Chordata > Mammalia > Rodentia > Gliridae > Muscardinus > Muscardinus avellanarius. The sequence goes on from NC_137792.1 coordinate 46,188,912, forward strand.
CACTTATAATCCCAGGACTTGAGAGTCTGAGACAAGAGGATCACAGGTTCGAAGCCAGTCTCAGCAATTTAGTGAAGTTCTCAGTCACTTAAGGCGACCCCATTTACAATTAAAAAATAGAATAAGGGCCGGGCGTGGTGGCACACACTTGTAATTCCTGCGCTTGGGAGACTGAGACAGGAGGATCGCGTAGGTTCGAAGCCAGCCTCAGCTACTTAGTGAGGCTCTCAGCAACTTAGTGAGACCCTGTTTCCAAATAAAGTATAAAATAGGTCTGGGAGTGTAGCCTGGAGGTAGAAGGCCTCTGGGTTCCATACCCAGTACCACCAAAAAAAAAAAAAAAAAAAAAAAGAATAGGGCTGGGAGTATGGCTCAGATGTAGACTGCCTCTGGATTCAATCCCCAGTATAAAAAATAGATATATCTTTATATATACTGTATATAACAAAGTAGTTTGATATATTCATATATTAATTAAAACCACATCTGAAAATTATTTATAGCTAGGTTAGGGAATGTGATAGACTGCTTTATGTACAAGCATTTATAACTTATATAATAACAAGGACAAGGAAATAAAGTGGCAAATATTTAGAAAGTTACCTATGATATACTGGAAAATGAAAAAATGTCACAGACCTAATATGTATATAGTACAATATTATTTTTTCAAAGAAAATATTGTGATGTGTATGTAAATACATCTGTGTAAGCTTAAGAAAAGTTGAAAATGATAAGTATCAAATTACTAGTGGTTATCTATGTGATGTAAAAGGTTAGAAAAGAGCAAACTAGGAGCCAGACGTGGTGGCACATACCTGTAATCCTGGTATTTTGGGAGGCTGAGACAGGAGCAAAGCTAGTCTCAGCAACTTAGCAAGATCTTGTTTCCATACAAAAAATAAAATAGGCCTGGGAGTATAGCTCAGGGGTAGAATACCCCTGGTTTCAATTCTCAGTACAAAAAAAATGCAGGGGAACTAGGGATAAGGGTGTGTGGCTCAGTGGCAGAACACTTCTAGTACATGTGAGGCCCTAGATTCCATCTCCAGAACCAAATAGATAAGAAAAAGAAAAAGAGAAATTAATGTTCCTACAATATATAGGTAAACATCCATAATCTGAAAGTCCAAAATGCTCCAAAATAAGAAATTTTCTGAGGTACAAGTGGAAAATTCTGTCTGGTTTCTATGGGTCTCAGTTAAAATGCAGGTACATTAAAAATCCTGCATAAAATTGCCTGAAGACTCTGTGTGTAAGATGTATATGAAATGTAAGTGAATTCTGTGTTTAGATTTGAGTTCCATCTTCAAGATAACTCATTATGTATATGTGAATATTCAAAAATTCAAAAAACTCCAAAATCTGTAACACTTCCAATCTCAGACATCGCAGATATAGGATACTCAACCTATAAAACTTTTCTTTTCTCCTTTGGTACTGGAAATTGAACCTAGAAGCATTCTACCTCCAAGCTACACGCTTAGCATTTTTTAATTTTATATTGTGAAATGGGGTCTCACTAACTTCCTGAGGCTGTCCTTCAAACTGTGATCCTCCCATCTAAGCCTCCCAAGTACTCGGATTATAAGCCTGCACCATCATGTTCAACTTCTATATAACTTTTTAAAAAGTCATGGAAGTATGGATGACTTTCACTTTTTTCAAGTAAATTAAACCTCCCAAACATGATTAAAGAATAAAAATTTTAAAAGGAAATTGATAACATTTCCTGTGAAGTCAAAATTTAAAGTAAGTTCTTTCTAATCCAGATAAAAAATCCCGGATTAATTTCTGTTCTGCCATTAATACAAATATAGACATTGCCTGGCAAGTTCCTAGCTAATTCACCAGAGGGCTCTCTTACTCAAGATAGATCTGCCATGTGTACTGAGAAGTTCTGAGTACCTACAGCTTAAGTCTTGTTCCTTCTTAAAGGAACATGTTGGTGGGATGGCAAATTAGTGCAGCTGCTATGTTCATTGTGGAGATTCCTTAAAAGGCTGGGAACGGAGCCACCATATGGCCCAGCTATAGCATTCCTTGGGATCTGACCAAACGAACTGAAGACTATAGAACTGTATTCCTATAGAATACTATAGGAATACATGCATGTTCGTGTTTATAATAGCACAATTCACAAAAGCCAAACTATGGAACCTGCTGAGGTGCCTATGAACAGAGGAGTGGATTATGAAATTATGGTATATACGCACAACGGAATTTTATGCAGCCATTAAGTACACAATTGTGTCATTCATAGGAAAGTGGATGAAACTTAAGAATATTATGCTAGCAAGATGAGCTAGTCACAGAAAGCGTAAAATTCGGTTTTCATTTACATATAGATGCTGAAGAGCAACTGGAAAACAAGAAGGACTTCAGATAAATGAGAGGAGCTACTAATGGACTAGTGGAAGGGGATTTGAGGGAGGGAAGTCAAAGGGGGGATCTAGTAATGGAAATAATTCAAATAGTACTTTGTTCATATATGAAGTTATCAATATTAATGTTAATAATACGCATGGGGAGGAAGGGGCAACAGGTTGGGACCCAGAAGGAAACACACAACAAAAGCTGTGTGTATGTATGTTTATGTTCCTCTGAACCTCACTATGATTGCAATGCACCAATAAAAAAAAATTGTGACCTCAGAATCTCATGACATATACAATTTCATTTCAAAAGGCAGAAATATAGTAAGTAAGGCATTTCTTTAAAATACAAAGCAAATATGAAATCAGAAAGAATGATACTTACATGTAAACACAATTCGCTGGGTACAGAAGTTATCACATTCAGGTCCCTTTTGAACACTGATATGTTAGCAGGCTGACTCGCAGCCACATTGGACAGAATCTTAGAGCCTGTCTGTTGGAAATTAGGGGATTGTACAGGGCTATCTTGAATTCCACAATGACTGATGGCTATGACTTCCGGCATTGGACAGGACAGCGTATCTTCAGCAGAAGAAGAAAATGGTGAGTCTATACTTTGGGAATCTTTCTGACTCTCAGGATAGACGCTAGAAATGCTGTGCTCTTGATACAGCAAGTTTCTTAACTTTTCATCCAGAGTTTTAATTCGGTTGTCTGAAAACTCCATTTTTGGAGGTCTTTCCCCATCTGATTCCAGCATAGCAGTGGTTAAAAGGGTAGTTGGTTCAAGGCCAGGCGTCTGAGTGGCCTTAGGAGAACTCGCTTCAGTGTTCGCTGTGCTTTCTCCTTCTTGGGAGAACAACTCTGCATCCACAGTTGACTGTTGTACTGATAAGGACTGAAGCTTTTGATCAGACACAAATGCTGAAACTGTAACAGCATTACCAGCAACCTGAGTTGATTCACCAGGTTGGGCCAAAAGTGCATCAGCCTGATTGGCAGCTTGGTGACATGGATACATTGGTGTGAACATGCCTGTTTGGCTGGTGAGTCCCTCACATTCAACTGGAACTGAAGTAGCAGAATAGCTGGAACTACTAGTAACCGGTGCCATTATCTGCCTGCCATTTTCCACTTGATAAAGTATAGCTGGCTGCTTGGTTCCTACGCTAGCACATTCAGAAATCTTACCATCAACTACATCCTTGTGTTCTGATTTAGAGGTGAAAAGTGGACGCTGGCATGGATTATTTTCTATACTGAGCAGTGTATCCTGTGATGTTTCCTTATTACTTGTGTTTCTTGAATCTGGAACAATAAAAGAAGAATAGTTAAGTATAAAGCATGGACAAATACCCAACCCAAAAAGGGACAAGAAGAGCAAGGAACAAATGAAAACTCCTGTGAAAGCACTCTTTTATGTAAGACTCAAAATATCATGCCATTCTGCTGGGCTTGGTGGTGCAAACCTGCAATCTCAGTATGTGGGAGGCTCAGATAGGAGCATCACAGGTTAGAAGCCAGCCTCAGCTATGTAGCAAGATCATCAGCAACTTATGAAGATTCTGCCTCGAAGTTAAAAAAAAAATAACCAGGCATGTTGGTGTACTCTTGTAATCCCAGTACATGGGCAGCTGAGATGGTAGGATAGCAGATTTGAAGCCAGCCTCAGCAACTTAGTGAGGACCTCAGCAGCTGGGAACCTGTTTCAAAATAAAAAATAAAACAGGGCTGGAGGTATAACTTGGAGGTAGAAAGCCTCCTGTGTTCAATCCCCAAGATCACATACAAAAGTAAATGTAAGAAAATTTTTTAAAAAATCACACAATTTGACCTGGAGAGGGAAAAAAACCACCTTTTAAAAATAAATGTTAAATAGAAAATAAAATGTTATGAGCTAATAATCAACAGTCTTCAAAAATGCTTATGAAAGCTGGGCATGTTGGTGCTCTCTTGTAATCCCAGCGTTTGGGAGGCTGAGACAGGAGGATTGTAGTTCGTGGACAGCCTCAGCTACTTAGTGAGGTCCTCTGCAACTCAATGAGACACTATTTAAAACTAAGGAATAAAAAATAGGGCTGGAGATGTAGCTTGGACATAGAATGCCCCTGGGCTTGATTCCCAGTACTGCAAAAAAAAGTGCCAATGAAAATTGATATGAGCTGGGCATGGTCGCGCATATTCGTAATCCCCACGCTTGGGAGACAGTAGGATCACACAGGTTCGAAGCCAGCCTCAGCTACTTAGTGAGGCTCTCAGCATCTTAGTGAGACCCTGTTTCCAAATAAAATATAATATAGGTCTGGGAGTATAGCTCGGAGGTAGAAGGCTTCTGGGTTCTACCCCCAGTACCACCAAAAACAAACAAACAAACAAAAGGAAAATTGATATGAAAAGAAAATACTCAAGAAAATAAGTTAAAGCTATTGTGTGTGTGTATATATATATATATATATATATATATATGTATGTATGTATGTATGTACACACACATATACACACACATATATATTATATATAAAAATTTTATTTTTTGCAGTACTGGGGATCGAACCCAGATGCATTCTATCTTCAAGCTACACACTCAACCTATTTTTTTTTTTTTTTGCAGGTCTGGGGATGGAACCCAGAGGCATTTGACCTCCGAGCTATACCCCCTGCCCAATTTTTTATTCTTTTTATTTTGAAACCAGGTCTCACTGAGTTGCAGAGGGCCTCACTAAGTAGCTGAGGCTGTCCGCGAACCGCGATCCTCCGGTCTCAGCCTCCCAAATGCTGGGATTACAAGCGTGTGCCACCACACCCGGCTCAGCCTATTTTTTTATTCTGTATTTTTCTGTGTGTGGGGGTCTGGGGATGGAACCCAGGGGCATTCGACCTCCGAGCTACAGCCCCTGCCCTATTTTTCATTTTTTATTTTTTGAAACCGGGTCTCACTGAGTTGCAGAAGGTCTCACTAAGTAGCTGAGGCTGTCCGTGAACTGCGATCCTCTGGTCTCAGCCTCCCAAATGCTGGGATTACAAGCGTGCGCCACCACGCCTGGCTTATTATTCTGTATTTTGAAACAGAATCTTACTAAGTTTTGGAGGCCTCACTAAATAGATGAGGCTGTCTGCGAACCGCAATCCTCGGGTCTCAGCCTCCCAAATGCTGGGATTACAAGCATTAGCCACCATGCCTGGCTTATTATTCTGTATTTTGAAACAGTCTTACTAAATTGTGGAGGCCTCACGAAGTAGATGAGGCTGGCCGCGAAACTGCAGTCCTCCTGTCTCAGCCTCCCAAGTACTGAGATTACAAGTGTGCGCCACCACGCCCGGCTGCATATATATTTGATACCCATATCTACTGAGTCTGGACAAAGCTGGTAATGAATGAAAGCTTACACAGAAATGGCTGTATCCCTGGAACCACAGCCATCAAAGGCTGAAGAGGAGGAGACTGAGCCTCACGGTTTCTTATTGTTTGATTGATACAAAATCGCCACCGACCTACTGGGGATGACTGAGGAGCAGATTCATCTGTAGGAAGAATTAGCAAAAAAATTAGTAGGTTCAACAACTGTCAATTTGTTTACTAACTAAAGAGACCAGGTTAAAAATCTAACTCGTCTTTTATCTTTATTTCCAACATTACTAGGACAATTAGAAAGTATAAGACCAGACCTCCCTCCTGACCCTGACTTACAGTCTGAAGAACTAATACCATGGTTTCTGTCAGTGGCACTTAGAAGGAATTCGATATCCTGATTGCGGTGTTGCTTAAATAAACTTATACAAGTTATTAAAATTTAAAGAACTGTACACATAAACTTAATTTTACTGTATACAAATATGAAATATAAAATAAAACAAGTCCCTACATCATAAGTCCTACTTTGTAAACTTCTGTCTAAACTATAGCCTTTTTAATCATTTAAAAACTTGTTCAGAGCTCTGCTAACTAGGAAAATAAGATACAGAAGGACTCTAATATTCTAACACAAACTAAATTTCAGGACAGTGATAAATTTTTCCATTACTCCCACACCACCTTTTGCTTCTTCATGTTGCTAAAATTCCTTTAGAGGTCCTCATGTATCTATGGTGCTTCTCCCCCTCCCAGATACTCTTAATATACCCATGAGCAGAGTTGAGAAGAATGGTGAGATAAAGTCATTAGAAAAGAAAACATATGAACATAGTTTTTGTCTCTGGAAGTTTATATGGTATTGGTTTTACAAGAAGTTTTCAGTTGAAATCAGAGCTACTAGAGATATATCAATGGTGTAAGGAAATCACATTATGAATGATTACTAAAGCATAAGGCAAACATTTAGTTAAGCATCTTTCTGTTCAGGTGTGATGGCACACACCTGTAATCCCAGCTACATGTGAGGCTGATTCAGGAGGACTATAAGTTCAAAGCCAGCCTGGGAAATTCAATGAGACCCTGTTTCAAAAAAATAAAGCCAGGCATGGAGAGCTGAGACAAGAGGATTGCAGGTTCGCAGCCAGCCTCAGCTTAGTAAGGCTCTCCACACTATAGTGAGACCCTGTTTCAAAATAAAGAATAAAAAGAGGGCTGGGGTGAAACTTAGAGGTAGAATATCCCTGGGTTCAATCCCCAGTAAGAAAGAAAAGAAAGGAAGGAAGGAAGGAAGGAAGACAGTCAGGTAGGCAGGCAGACAGACACTATAGCTCAATTGTAGAGCACTTATTTACCATGTACAAGGCCCTGAGTTTAGTACCACAAAACAAAAGAACCACAACAGTGATTTGTATTTCACATAATACTTTCATGCAGCTCTATGACAAAAAGGAAACAAATCTTCTGTCCGCCTCACATCAGAAAAAAACAACTTACCAGTTATCTCAAATGGGCCATTAAAAGTTGTCAGTACTCTATTTTCCCAGTAACATACCATGTGACAGCTCAGAAATAAACTGATCAGCCGGGCGTGGTGGTGCACGCTTGTAATCACAGCATTCGGGAGGCTGAGACTGGAGGATCGTGGTTCACAGACATCCTCAGCTACTTAGTGAGGCCCTCCGCAACACAATGAGACCAGGTTTCAAAATAAAAAATAAAAAATTGAGCAGGGGACGTAGCTCGGAGGTCGAATGCCCCTGGGTTCCATCCCCAGACCCACAAAAAAAAAATTGATCAAATAAAGATACAACACTTGGAGGAAATTTGAAGAAGAGAGTTTTTTTTTTTTTAATCTCTGGGCTATAAGGTACTTTCAAAGTGTGGTAAAATACTTATCAAATTACTTTTTGGCAAATGCCCATCTCAATGAATGAACAAATGTAATTTAAAGTTTTCAAATGTCTTGTTTCAAAAGCTGAATGGTAAATTTTATTAAATATACTTACTGCTGGTTTGAGTGGATGCAGAATTAATCTGTACTTGCTCAGATGATCCTGTCTGAATTAAAAATGAATAGATAAATAAATAAGTTCCTGATACATATCCAAATGGCCTACTTGCTAAACAATTGCTCTTACTTGGTTACTGTTGGATTCCAAGGTGACACAGTCTATTCCAATGGCCTTTTCTGCAGTACAGTGGTTATGAAGGATCTCCTGGGCTTGACCTACGATAGCCCTCAATTCTTCTACAAATTTTTCCTTCTCGCTTTCTAGCACAAAGTTATCTTCAACCTGCCCCCAAAAATAAAAGTCAGTCTATTCATAAAAAGGAATTTTGTTTCTTCAAAATTATACTACAGAACCTGGGTGTGGTAGGACATGCCTGTAATCTCAGGAGATGTGAGGCTCAGACAGGGGGATAACAGGTTTGAGGATAGCCTCAGCAAGTAGTGAAACTCTCATCAACCTAGTGCGACCCTATTTTCAAATAAAAATAAAAATTAGGGCTGGGGGTGTAGCTCAGAGTTCAGAATGTTCCTGGGTTCAATCTCCAGTACCACACACACACAAAAATTATACTATAGTATAAATGGTGGTGACTATTAAGAAAAAAAATTAACACTGAGTATCTAAATCCAAGTACCACAACAGAATAAGACCAGCAATAAAATGTCAAATAATGCGTTCAATTATTCTCAGACCACTGATAGTTGTCAGATTAGTGGTACCTACCAGAGAAGCCACTATTTCGCAAATATTTGAGGTTCTTATAATTCATTGTTATTCAAAGAATGTAACTGAGGCAATGTTTAAAACTAGGATGCCCAAACCTAAAAGCTTTTAAATCACAAAATGAAATCTCTCAGAAGATAATAAATAGCAGGCCAAAGACCTTTATTTGGGCTAAATGTCCACAAGAAATATGAAAGAAGCATTTCATAAAATACTATGTTAAACTAGAGGCAGAATTGAAAAAAATATTTAAGTTTTAAATATTTACTTCTGCTTGACCAGGAATGCAGAAACAAAAGCATTACAAACACTTCCTGCAGCCTTGATGCCATTCCCATCCAAAAAAGGAAAAAGAAAAAAAACCCACTAACATAAGCCCAACAATTCAAACAAAATCTTAAAACAACTAAGTGAAATGAAGAATATAACTTTGAACACTTACAGATAAGGATAAGTGGGTACACATTAGAATAACCTGTACTCGATAAACTATTGATGCCCAGGCCTCACCTTCTAAAATTCTGATTTAATCAGTGCCCCATACATAGAAATTATTTTTAAAAGTTCATTAGAAGCTGGGCATGGTGGTACCTGCCTGTAATCCCAGTAGTCGGGAGCTAAGACAGGAGGACTTCAGGTCTGTGGCCAACCTCGACAATTTAAAAAATAATATAAGATGAGGTGTTTAACTCAGAGGTAGAATGTCCTTGGGTTAAACCCCCAGTACCGCAAAACCAAACAAAAAAACTAGGGTGATCTTAATAGCCAGAGATTAAAAATGTAGTGGCTTATACTTGATCATAAACTTTTTATCTCTGTATTTACTTTAAGTATTAACCATATTCTTTAAAAAGAGGTGGCTCCAAATAAACAGAGGGAGAGTTAGAGAGAAATGAGACAGAGAATGCTAAAGGGCAAAACACTGGGTTTTACTATACTTACCATGTAGTCTGCAATATCCTCCGGCGCATCACCATCAACATCAAACTTGAAGGTGACCATCTTGTTGTTGTGTGTCTCTAGCTGACACTCTACCATGTTGTCTCCAGAGGTTGACACCTAAGTACACACATTTTACCAGTTTAAGAGTCAGTGTTTTCTTTTTGTAAATTGTGCAGGGACTATCTAGCTAAGTTCACAAATATGCAGAAAATGGTTTCCATGGTTTTGAAATTTAAAAAAAACCACTGTTTTATATTGGTGAAATGCCACCTAAACAGTCATTCCAAATCTAATGGGCACAAATTACTTGAGGAAAAACTAAATTAGAATTGGGCATGGTACTGTATATCTGTAATCCCAGCTACTCCAGAGGCTGAGGCAGTAGGATCACAAGTTTGAGGCCAGCCTCAACAACTTAGTGAGACCTCGTCTCAAAATAAAGAAAAAGCCGGGTGTGGTGGTGCACGCTTGTAATCCCCGCACTTGGGAGGCGGAGACAGGAGGATCGCGCAGGTTCAAAGTCAGCCGTGCTGGCCTAGAGACCCTGTTTCCAAATATAAAAGTATAAAATAGGTCTGGGAGTGTAGCCCTAAGGTAGAAGGGCTTCCAGGAACCCCAGTACCACCAAAAGAAAGAAAGAAAGAAAGAAAGAAAGAAAGAAAGAAAGAAAGAAAGAACAAGCCAGGCGCAGTGGCTCATGCTTGTAATCCCAGCATTTGGGAGGCTGAGACAGGAGGATCATGGTTCGTGGACAGTCTCAGCTACTTAGTGCGGCCTTTGCAACTCAGTGAGACCCTTTTTCAAAATAAAGATAAAAAATAGGACTGAGGGTATAGCTCGGAGGTAAAATGCCCCTGGGTTCCATCCCCAGTACCACAAAATAAATAAATAAATAAATATAGAACAAAAAAGGCCAGAATATAGCTCATTGGTAGATCACCTGCCCAGGAAGCATGAGGCCCTGGGTTCAACCACTAGTACTGCACCAAAGTTAGAAATGTGATCACATGGGAATGAAAATGAAATAAAACTTTCATATACAATGCACCAATACAAAACTTAAAAAAATTTTTAAAACTTTCATATAAAAGAAAAAGTTACAAGTCACTATAGCTATCTGCAATGCAATATCTAAATCCAGTTATTCATTTCTAGAATTCTATTTAGCAACATATATTTAGAGACTCTGAAAGTCTTGGTACATGAGTGTGTGTGCTGGAGACTGAATGCAGGTCTTCATACATGCTAAGCATGCACTCCACGACTGGGCTACGCTTCCAATACCAAAGTTTTCCTACTCTTTAATCCACTAATTTTACTTCTAACAATCTGTCATAAGCAAATAAGCAGGGAAAATGTAAAGATTTATGTTCTAAGACATTTGCTGCAGAAAGAGAAAGGGAAAAGGAGAAACAGGAGAGAGGAAAAGAGTAGAGAGAGGGGAAGAGATAGAAATGGAGAGAGGAGAGAAAGAATGAATGACAGAAAGTTAAAGAAAAAGTCTGGAGAGAAAAATGAAAATATAAGAGAAAAATGAAAAGAGAGAAAATGAACCTAAAAGAAGATTACACATAATTAAATTTTATTTGTATATAATGGACTATCTCATGTAGCCATTTAAGATGTTATTGAGCCTTGGTGTGGTGGCACACGCTTGTAATCCCAGTGCTTGGGAGGCTGAGACAGGAGGATGGCACAGGTTCGAAGCCAGCCTCAGCTACTGAGTGAGGCTCTCAGCAACTTAGTGAGACCTTGCTTCCAAAAAAAGTATAAAATAGGTCCGGGAGTATAGCCTGAGGCAGAAGGCCCTGGGTTTCACCCCCAGTACCACACAAAAAAAGTTATTGAAATATTACTTAATAGTATAGGAAAATATATATGATGCATTAAGTTTTTTGAAATACATGATATAAAATTAATATATAGGTTTAAACATCTATGACACATATTTCATACTGTTTAGAGATATAGGCTTCAAAGTCTGATCTGAGTTAAGATCTATCATTTGGTGCCGGGCGTGGTGGTGCACGCTTGTAATCCTCAGGCTTGGGAGGCTGAGACAGAAGAAGGATAGCACAGGTTCGAAGCCAGCCTCAGCTACTCAGTGAGGCTCTCAGCAACTTAGTGAGACACTGTTTCCAAATAAAATATAAAATATAGGTCTGGGAGTATAGCCCAGAGGTAGAAAGCCTCTGGGTTCCACCCCCAGTACCACCAAATAAATAAATAAATAAAAAGATCTATCATTTACTATTTGAAAGGCAGGCAAATTACCTTGCTTCTCTGATGTTAAACATTCTCATTTGTAATGAGTACACTACCACCTAGCATACAGGGTTTTTGAAGAATTACATGATAAAAAGAATGCACATTTGTGATACTTACCACAAAAGAATTCAAGAGAACTTTTTCTATGATTACTAATAATATTAAAATCTTAATAATATAAAATATGTATTACATATATACTATATATACTACATATATATATATATAGTAAAAATGAAAATTAAAATGTTAGCAGGAGTTACAGCTCTTGGTAGTTATGTGCTTTATTTTCTGCCTTTTCTGTCATATTCCCCAAGTTTAACAATTAACATATAATATTCTTACCAGGAAAATTTTAATGGAGTAAAAGTCAGTTTTCAGGTGGGTTCATAATATTCTTCCCCTATTTCCACACTATCGCCCCTCCCGGAACCTCTAAGATCTCCACGTGGGCTCTAACAAGCCATATTTACACACTAACCTGAAGGACAGTGAGCTGAAATTTAGTCCCCTTCTCTGGTCGGGGACAGGAAGCTCTTCTCTGTTTCATCCGATCCTGTTTGCCATTTCCACTTAGAGTATCAGGGTTATTGGTGTTTTCCTTCATAGCTGCCACATCTTGATTCAAGCTGGTAATTTCAAAAAGAGTAACTCATTCAAACCCTAATAGTAAAATTCTAAGAAAAATTTCCAATTATAAAATTGTAAATGAGTTCAAGAAAAATAAAAAATACACCATTTAAAAAAGTTATAATTCAGCCGGGCGTGGTGGCACATGCTTGTAATCCTGGCATTCAGGAGGCTGCGACCAGAGGATCGCGGTTCACAGACAGCCTCAGCTACTTAGTGAGGCCCTCTGCAACTTAGTGAGACCCTGTTTCAAAAAAAAATAGGGTAGTGGGTGTAGCTCGGAGGTTGAATGCCCTTGGGTTCCATCCTCAGAACCACACAGACACACACACTCGAAAGTCATGATTTAGTTGGGCATAGTGATCCATATCTATAATCTCACTACTTGGGGGTCTGAGATAGGAGGATTGCAGGTTCACGGCCAGCCTAAGCAAGTAGTGAGATTCTCAGCAACCTAGTGAGACCCTGTTTCAAAATAAAAATAAAATAGGGTTCGGAGGCAGAATGCTCCTGGGTTCAATCTCCAGTACCACACACACAAAAAAATTTATCATTGTACAACATTGAACATACCAAGAAACACTGAATAATATACTTCAATGGGTGAACTGTAAGGTATGCAAATTATATTCCAACAAAGCTATCTATGGTACTGAAGAACATTATGCTAAGTGAGATTAATCGGTCACAAAACGTAAGAAATTGGATGTTCTCCCTAATATGTGAAAGCTAGGGAGAAAATGGGTCACAGGAGGCACTCTAGACGAAGAAGGAGATCCTACAGATGAGCAAATAAGGTGACCTGAGGAGATGGGCTGGAGAAAGAAGGAAATTCGCTAATGTTCAGGATGTACATTAACAAACATATCAAAGCCAGTCATTAAGCCAAACATGAGAAGGAGGGAGGGGGAGGGAATGGGGTGGGAACTGAGCAGGGCTAACTGGGAGATGTGTGTGCACTTACGCCTCTACCATCTTGTACCCCATTAAGATCTATGATTACAATGCACCAATAAAGTTAAAAAAAGAAAAATGAAATTGTATTATAAATGTTTGGCAAGTATTTTCTCACAATGATAGGAATGAAAGAAAACATTACAAGTGATAACCTTCTATGGAACATTTTATATAGGAATTGCTCTTAATTTTTACAATATTTGTTTTGGGGAAATTTCATTAATATTCTGAAATAAAACTTTTAAAATAAAAAAAATCACTCAAAATAGGAAAAAGAGCTCAAAAGTGCATAGACTGATGAATTGGGAGAGATAGGAATAACATAGGAGGCAGAACAACTGAAAATGAGTAGTATAACAATGGTTCAGGGGCTGTGGATGTAGCTCAGTGGTAGAGCATTCACCTAGCATACATGAGGCCCTGAGTTCCATCCCCAGTACTGCCCCCAATACATCCTTTGAAAATGTTTTAATATGATTCATTATAACTAGTTATATTCTACAGGTTTAAATCAGTATGATTATGAAAGGATAGGCTAACAGTTTATCTGAGCAAAACACATTTTCAATTTTTCTTTAATAAACTTAAAGATAACTGAATATATGCGAGAACTCAAATAAAAATATTCAAAATTTAAATGACAAGATCAGTAAGCACCAAAAATATTTCCTTTTAAAATGGATGTTTTAAGCCAGGCATGGTAGCACACGCTTGTACTCCCAGTACTTGGGAGGCCGAGACAGGAGGATTCACAGACAGCCTCAGCTACTTGGTGAAGCCCTTTGCAACTCAGTGAGACCCCGTTTCAAAATAAATAATAAAAAATAGGGCTGGGGCATAGCTTGGAGGTAAATTTCCCCTGGGTTCCAACCCCAGTACTGACAAAAAATGGGTATTTTAAATTAATTTATAGGTGAGTCTTTTAAAAATTACTCATAAAGTATCTATATAGAAATATAAAAAAGATAAAAATAATTCCTGATATTTTTATGAATATATTAAAAATAATTTATATAAATATAAGTGGCAGAAAAAAGCATATTAATACTGCTCTGAAGTGTTAGCAATATACCTCTCAGAGGTAGAACACTTGCCTACAATTTAGAAGGCTCTGGGTTCAATCTCAGACACAACAAAAATAATTCTCCGCTGGACATGGTGGTGCACGCTTGTAATCCCTGTGCTTGGGAGGCTGAGACAGGAGGATCACGCAGGTTCAAAGCCAGCCTCAGCTGGTTTAAGAGACCCTGTTTCTAAATATATAAAATAGGCCTGGGAATGTAGCCCATACGTAGAAGGCCCCTGGGCTCCATCCCCAGTACCACACACACAAAAAAATTCCCCTCAAGTTTAAAAATACACAGAGAAATGGCAGTAGCAACACCTCCAGAGGATAAACGATATACAATTTTAGCTGGGCACGGTGGTATAAATATGTAATGTCAGTATTTGGAAGGATATGACAGTAGGATCACAGGTTCAAAAACTAGACTCAGCACCTTGATGAGAGACTCAGTTTCCAAATTATTAAAAAAAATGGGTTGGGGGTGTTGGTTGGAAGTAGAATGTCCTGGATTCAATTCCCAGCAAAACGTTTTACACACACACACACACACACACACACACACACACACACACACACTACACAAAACACTGATATACAATTTTAGCCAGTGGGGCTATAGCATTCATTATAAAGCTGCCTTATAAGAGTAGTTTAACGTTTGGGACAAGATGGCAAAATCTTAACTCTTCCCTGCTCATCCTCACTAAGTATAGATATAAAAATCATTTGGAGCCGGGCGTGGTGGCGCACGCTTGTAATCCCCGCACTTGGGAGGCAGAGACAGGAGGATCGCGCAGGTTCGAAGCCAGCCGCGCACGCTGGCTTAGGAGACCCTGTTTCCAAATAAAAATGTAGAAATAGGTCTGGGAGTGTAGCCCGGAGGTAGAAGGGCTTCCAGGAACCCCAGTACCACCAAAAAACAAAACAAAACAAAAAAAATCATTTGGAAATAATATAGTAGTCCATCACAGGAGGGCACTGAAGAATGAGAAGATGAAAGCAATCTGAGTAAATCCCCCCAAGACTTGAAAAATATAGTAGCTTAGCATCTCCTATTCACCTATCCAATGGCAGAAGAAAGTCTATGCTCTCAGGTGAACAAAGCAGAGCAGAACACCACAAAGACTCTGGAAACTAAACTGCCATTAGAAAGGACTGCAGCTCATACAAGCAGGCCAGGCTGGTGAATGACTGCTAAAATACAAGTATTGAGTAGGATTCAGATTCTTATATCCAAAACTTTCAGGAGACAAATAGGAATATAATTCTTCCCAGAACCATAAAAGAAGTCCTTCACGAACAATTACACATACTTGAAGCAAATGATTAAAAAAAAAAAACTCATCAAAGAAATAGAAAATATTAGCTGGGCAAAGTGGTGCCTGTAATCCCAGTATTTGAAAGTCTGAGACAGGAATATTCCAGGTTCAAGACCAGCCTCAACAACTTAACAAGGCCCTCAGCAGCTTAGCAAGATCCTACTTCAAAATAAAAATAGCCAGTCATGGTGGTATATACCTGTAATTCCAGAAGTTGGGAGGCTGAAACAGAGGATCACAGGTTCGTACTCAGTCTCACTAACCTCATGAGACCGCCCCCACCACACAATGTAGTGAGACCCTCTTTCCAAATAAAAACTTAAAAGTAAAGTAGGGGTTGGGGTATAGCGCAGAGGTAGAATGCTTCTGGGATCAATCCCCAGTACCACAGATAGATAGATAGATAGATAGATAGATAGATAGATAGATAGATAGATAGATAGATAGATAGGCGGAAAGACAGACAGGAAGGAAGAAAGATGATAGACAGGCAGGCAAGCTGGGTGTGGTGGTGCACTCTTATAATCCTAGCACTTGGAAGGCTGAGACAAGAGATTTCGTGGCCAGCCTCAGCAACTTAGTGAGACTCTGTTTCAAAGTAAAAGAATAAAATCAGGCTGGGGGTGTAGCTCAGAGGTAGAATGTTCCTGGGTTCAATTCCCAGCACCAAACCAACCAACCAACCAACCAATTAATAAAATAAATAGGGCTGAGAGTAGAACTCAGAATGAGCTAGAATGACCCTAGGTTTAATCCCTAGTAACACACACACACACACACACACACACACACACACACACACACACACTAGGTATTTTAAAAGAATGAAATCGAAATTATATAACTAAATATACAAAAACTTCACTAAATAGGCATAATAGTTGAATGAAAGACAAAGGAAAGAATCAGGGAACTTGAAGATATAACAATAGATTAGATATTACCCAATTTGAATAACATACAGAAAAATACTACCTTATAGGTATCAAATAATACAATTATCTACTTAGATGTAATCTATTTCTTTGGATTAGCTGAAATTTTACTGTTAATTACATGATTACTTTCTTCTCTTTTAAACACCTTTATGCTTTTCTTAGAACAGAATACTAAAAATAAATGTCAACAATTTCACAATCCATTCGACCTTATCTGATATTAAAAAGTAAAAATAATGCCTAACATTTTTATTGAATTTAAACACAAATACAATAGCACAGAAGCTTCCCTAGGCAAGGTACCTCAGTACCTAATCACTGAGAACACTTCAGCATATCCTCACTGTTTTCATGGTATTAATTTTATGGCACTTACCTTCTAACTACCTCTGGTTTTTGAAGAGCTGCTTGTTGTTCAACTGCAACTGGTTGGGATACCGGCTGTAAGCAGTGCAGAAACAAAGCCTGTTATAATAGTGAAATTCAAGCTAAGGATACAATTTGCTACTTCAAAACAGTTGTTGTTGCATTCCATATTTCAGTTACATTGAAAATCAGGTAGAAAGTCTTCATTATTGAATGTCTATATCATTCCTATTATCGACATTATTCAAGTACATCTTGCTAATCAAGATATTTTATTAAAAATTAACACTATATTATGTATTCTGAGTGTGTTATTTTTTTCAACAAAGAACACTATTATTGAGCCTTTCCAATCCTGGTTGTAAAAGTACTACTTAAGAGTTACATCATTCTACAAGCAGATGAATCAATACTCAAGCTTCCCATCAGAAGACAAATACAAAAAAAAACTTAAAACATTTTTGAAAATAACTAAAAATATTACCTCCTCGATTTTCTATACACTGCTACTGGTGACAGCAAAGAGGGATCTTAGAATGCAAATATAACAGAAAGCAATCCTTTCTCTACCTTATTAAACCTTCTATAATGGCTCCTTTTAAAGGTTAAACTCCTTCAGATGGCAAATGAAGTCCTCAGTGAACTGGTTCCTGTATGGTTCTCCAGCTTTCTGCTAGAAGCTACATTGCAGCTCCTTTGAATGAGTTGGGCCCTTCTATATACTGACTCCACTTAGTTTCCTCCACCTCCCTAGACCACTTCAACCCCACCTCTGCCCTGTCAATGTAGTAAGACCGGAATTCTATAGACAAAGAGCCTTTATGACAGTAGGTTCCAGAAATATACCAACAAGATTGCCTTGGAGACTATATATACATGTATGTATGTATGTATGTATGTATGTGTACACACACACACACACACACACACACACACACACACACATATATATATATATATATATATATTTAATCTTAGTTCATATTTTGTTTCCGAACTAAAAAAGGGATGACACTTTCCTAGAGAAATGGCTGATCCCAACATGGAGACAAGGAAAGTACTAAATGAGCTTTACTAGGCCAAAAAGAAAAGAACTGACAAAGGAATGTGAAGGACACATCAGAAACACACAGAAGCCAATTTAAAGGCACTTCCACTGCCCAAACCTGGAACAATTTGGGTATGCAATAATAACAGTAAAAGAATATAACACGTTCAGTAAAGTAAGTATCCATGACTTCACACTGATAGATACAAATAAATAGGGAAGGGAAAGCTCATACAGTAAAAGGAAACTAATAAATGAGGGAAGATTGAATTAGAAAAATCATAAATGGGTGTTAAATATAATGGGTGAAAGTTGGATGAAGAACAGGGTATGTACATGGTTTCACAGTGTCTTCCTACAGATTACATTTTAATTATTAAAGCAAAAAAATGTTAACTTTACAGTAGAAGACCCCACTTTAGCCAAGGAATTAAATTGAACCTCCCCAATATTGGACAAATCAACATCACATGACTTCTAATATGATGTGCAAAGAAAATAATTTCACGTATGTGGTATTTCTGACAAATATATATATATAACAAGAATCTAAAGAGAATACTTCAAACAAATTTAAAAGACTATAAAATAACTGGCCTTCACTCTTCAAAAATAACAACGTTATGAAAAATGAACAAAGGCTGAAGAACTGTTGCAGATTTAAAGGAAACAAAAGAGAAAGGACAGCTAAGGGCAATATACAATCTTTAATTAGATCATGAGTCATAGGGGGTTGAAGGGGAGAAGTAGTCATAAAGGACATGATTTGATTTTTTTTTATAGTATTGGGGATGGAAACCAGGGGCATTCTACGGGCATTCTACCTCTGAGTTACACCCCCAGCCCTAATTTTTATTCTTTCATTTTGAAACAGGGTCTTGTTGAATTGCAAAGAGCCTCACTAAGTAGCTGGGCTGTCCATGAACCAAGATCCTCCTGTCTCAGCCTCCAAAATGCTGGGATTACAAGCTTGCGCCATCATGCCCAGCTGAATTGATAAAAATTTTAAAGTGGATAACAGATTATATAATAATATTATATCCATATTAAATTCTCTGAATATGGTCAGAGAATATACTGTATTTGAGAAAATCCCTGTGTGTGTATGTGTATGCACATCCATGCACATGCATTGCAGATCAAACACAAGGCCTCACCTATGGTAGGCAAGTGTTATGCTGAGTTATACCCCAGCTGATATCTCTGTCTTTTATAGTGTGTGTGTGTGTGTGTGTGTGTGTGTGTGTGTGTGTGTGTGTGTGTTGGGGGTGCTAGGAATTGAATCCAGGGGCATTCTACCTCTGAGCCTCATCCCCAGACTTTTTTTTGTGTGTGTGTGGTACTAGGGGTAGAACCCAGAGTCTTTCTACCTCCAGGCTATACTCCCAGACCTATTTTATATTTTATTTGGAAACAGGGTCTCACTAAGTAGCCGAGACTGGCTTCAAACCTGTGTGATCCCCTGTCTCAGCCTCCCAAGCACAGGGATTACAAGTGTGCGCCACCACGCCCGGCTATCCCCAGACTTTGAAAAATTTAAAATTTTTAAACAGGGTTTCACTAAGTTGCTAAGGCTGGCCTTGAACCTGTGACCCTCCTGTCTTAGCCTCCCAAGCATCACCACACCCTGCTTGTCCTTATTCTTAAACTGAAATATTTAGAGAGAAGTGGCAATCATGTCAGCAACTCATTCAAGCTTTAGGGGGGAAATCATAGGTGGATGGGGCAATGTGTGTGTGTTGGTAAGTACATGAGTAGAAAAACATACCCATCATCCTTAATAAGAATTTTAACATATATTTTATTTTTTTCTTATAAAATTTTTTATTGGTGCATTATATTCATACAACATATTGGGGTAAAAAACTTGTGTGTACAAACATGTACTCATCGCTGATTTAACCCCTACCCAATTCCCACTCCATTCCCTTCCCATCCCTCCCTCCCTTGCTTGGCTTAGTGATTGACTTCGATATGTTTAAGTACATTGTGTGTTTTAGAGATTTTCCTCTTTTCCCCCTCCTTTCTCCTCCTTTAGATTGTCTTGTTTGTTCCTCTATAGGATTTCCCCTTTCAAGAGTTCCTCCTATGACCCATTTCTCCCTAACTCTCACATATTAGGGAAAGCATCTGATTTCTTATTTTTTGTGACTAACTAATCTCACTTAGCATAATGTCTTCCAGTTCCATCCATTTCCCTGAAAATGATGTAATTGAGCTGTTTTTTTTTTTTTTTGATGGCTGAGTAAAATTTCATTGTGTACATATCCCACAGTTTTGTAATCCATTAATCTGTTGATGGACATCTTGGCTGGTTCCATAGTTTGGTTATGGTGAATTGTGCAACTATGAACATAGATACACATGCATTAGTTTGGTAGTTTGGTTTCTTTTCTTTTGGGTAGATACCCAACAGTGATATTGCTGGATCAAATGGTAGATTTGTTCCCATTCTTCTGAGGATTCTCCATACTGTTTTCCATAGTGGTTGCACTAATTTGCAATCCCACCAACCATGTCTTAGAGTTCCCACTTCTCCACATCCTCGCCAGCACCTGTTGTTGTTTGTGTTTTGAATGATTGCCATTCTAGTTGGAGTTAGGTGGAATCTCAGGGTAGTTTTGATTTGCATCTCTCTGATTGCCAGTGATGTTGAGCATTTTTTCATGCATTTATTGGCCATTTGAATTTCTTCTTTTGTGAAGTGTCTATTTAGTTCATTTGCCCATTTTGTTATTGGATGCTTTGTTTTCTTAGTGTTGAGTTTCTTGAGTTCTCTGTATATTCTAGATATTAGTCCTCTATCGGTGGTGTAGGTGGCAAAAATCTTCTTCCATTCTGTTCACTCTTGATTGAGGTTCTTGATAGTTTCCTTTGCTGAACAGAAGCTCTTCAGTTTCATGCAATCCCATGTATTGATTCTCCTTTTAATTTGTTGTGCCTTTGGGGTCTTCTTGAGAAACTGTTTGTCTGTACCTATGTGTTGTAGTGTTTGACCTATGCCCTCTTCAAGGAGCTTCAAGGTCTCTGGTTTAATTTCCAAGTCTTTCATCCATCGTGAGTTGACTTTTGTACAGGATGAAAAAGTGGGATTAATATCCAATTTTATGCATATGGTTAACCAGTTTTGCCAACACCATTTGTTGAAGAGGCTATCTTTTTTCCAGTGTATGTTTCTGGCCCCTTTGTCAAAAATCAATTGGCTGAAAGTGTGTGGACTTGTTTCTGGGTCTCCTATTCTGCTCCATTGGTCTATATATCTGTTCTTTTGCCAGTACCATGCTGTTTTTATTACAATGGCTTTGTAGTATAAAGTCAGGTATTGTAATTCCTCCTGCGTGGTTTTTGTTCCTGAGAACTACCTTGGCTATTCTGGGCTTTTTGTTATTCCAGATAAATTTAAGGACTGATTTTTCTATGTCTGTGAGGAATGATCTTGGTAGTTATATGAGCATTGCATTAAATCTGTAGATCACTTTTGGGAGGGTGGCCATTTTAATGATATTTATTCTGCCAATCCATGAACATGGGGATCCTCTTCTCTGATCCTGTCTAAAGGGAGTTCTGTAAGTTTCCTGGACCTGTGTATCAACCTCATGCTCTATGTTTGGAAAATTTTCTGCTATTACTTCCTTGAAGAGATTATTGATCCCTTTGGTTTCACCTTCTTTTCCCTCCTCTATTCCAATTATTCTTAGGTTAGCTCTCTTAAAATGGGCCCATATTTCTTCAATGTCCGATTCCTGCTGTCAGATTTTTTTTTCTAAATTAGAAACTATGCATTCATTTTTGGAATGATCATCTTCAAGAAGCGAGATTCTATTCTCCATGTGGTTTAATCTGTTGTTTATACTTTGAATTGAGGCCTTTATTTCAATGATTGCATGCTTTATCTCTTTTTTACTCTCTGAGTTCTTTTTGAAAGTCCTCTATTATTTCTAAAGTTATTTTCCTGATTTGATCTTCTAGAGATGTTTGGATTTCTGTGTTATCAGATTCTGATATTGTGGGGTTGTGGGCATTCACTGCTCCATTGTTATTTCTCTTTCCCATGATTTTGGACATTTGTGCCTTCTCTGGGTTCTTCCCTGGGTCACTACGAGTTCACTTAAGATGCTCTGGATCTCGAGTCTGTGGTATCTCAGTCACCACTACTCCTTTACTGGGTTGTATCACAAAGTCTCAGACCCAGGGAGTCAATCGAGGCTGCTTAGACCGCGGGGGGTGCCAAATTGGGCGTTCTCCAGCTGGCAGTTGTGACTATGGTGTGATATGTCTGCCACCGCCACTCCCCCACTGGGTTGCACTGCTAAAATCTCCAACCCAGGGAGACTATCTACGCAAGTCCCTGGGAGTACAGTACTGGGATTTCTCCCCTAGGGGCCGCAATTTGACTCACGGTTGTTGAGTGTGCTGATGGAGCTGTAGTGAACTCGGTGGATTTGCTGCTGCTGCCACTGGCAATATGGCACCACTGCCACGCCCTCAGCCGTGATGCGGCGTATTTCTTCTCTGGTTTTGAGCTCTACTCTGAGGCCCTGCCAGGTGTGCTGTGCTCGGCCCTTGGGAGCTTTAGATATTCCCTGTGCCGACAAAACAGCCAACTGCCACCCGGCTGTTCAGCACCTTCTCACCTCGGCTCGCTGTCCCCCCCTCCTCTCTAGAGCCTGGTGGCTGGTTGAGTGCGTTGGTCTTCAGCTGTCTGGTGAACTCGCTGCTGCTGCCAGCACTAAGGCGCTGCTGTCGCGTCCTCGGCTGTGAGGTTGGTATAGTTCTTCTCTGGTTTTGAGCTCTGCTAAGTCCCTGTGGGGTGTGCTGATCCCGGCCCTTGGGAGCTTTAGACGCTTCTTGTGCCACAAAAACTGCTGACTGCTGCCCAGCTGTTCAGCACCTGCTCACCTCGGCTCGCTGTCCACCCCTCCTCTCTGGCGCCTGGTGGCTGGTTGAGTTCGTTGGTCTAGAGCTGTCTGGTGAACTCGCCGGTGCCGCCAGCAGTAAGACACTGCTGCTGCATCCTAGGCCGCGAGGCCGTCGTACCTCCTCTCTCAATTTAAGCTCCGTTCTGAGTTTCCCTTCTCTCTGAAGCCTGGTGCTGCTAGGGAAGATGTAGGCCACTCTGGCCGCTTCGCGCTGTGGCTCCAGCTGCTCCACGCCGCGGCTCTGGCCGCTCCGGCTGCTTCGTGCTGCGGCTCCGGGTGCTCTGCGCCACAGTGGCCACGGCACTTCGGGCTGGTTTCTTTCTGGTGTCTTGTTTTCCAGCCCTCTTTTTCTCTGTCCCTTGTATTTACAGTTTTTATTTCTTTGCTGGTGGTGTTTTCTGGCTCTGAAAGGCGCTGGTTTTGTGGTAATAGAGTTCGATTGTTAGCGGGACTTGTAAGTGCCGCTTTCCTCCGTCGCCACCTTCCCGGAAGTCCTACATTTTCTTTTAATCTCATTCATTTTGCATTCTCAGGACCTGGCAAATATTAGGCTTCTGATAAATGTGTGAAGGTAGAAAGAAATAAGAAAGAAAGGACAGCCAGGAATGGTGGCACATGCATGGTGGTGCATGCCTGTAATGGCTCTCTAATAATCTCAGCGCTTTGGAGGCTGAGACGGAGAATTGCAGGTTTGAAGACAGCCTCAGCAAGTAGTAAGATCCTCATCAAACTACCATGACTTTGTTTCAAGATAAAAAATAAAATCTGGCTGGGGGTGTAGGTTGAAGGTAGAATGCTCCTGGGTTCAATCCCTAGTACCAAAGGAAGGAAGTGAAGAAAGAAGGAAGGGAAGGACGGAAAGGATAACATGAGAACAAAGGCTGTGTCCTAATAGTCAATAAATGGTAAGTGGCTAGTTCTGTTGTTATTGTAGTATTATATATATTACAAACTGGTGGCAATTAAGTTGTCCAGGAATATGAGAATAGTTAGGTAAATATGAGGGTTTAATTTACTACCAAGTGGCTATTAAAAATTGGAAGCCTGCCACCTGTAATCCCATTGTCTTAGGAGGTAGAGGCAGGAGGATTGCAAGTTCAAGGCTAGCCTAAGAAACTTAGCAAGATCTAGTCTCAAAATAAAAAGGGCAAGAGATATAGCTTCTGCTAGAGGGTGCCTGGCTTTAATTCCCAGTACCCACCTTCGCCACAAAGAAGAATCACGAAGGCCAAGTAAAGTCAAGTGAAAATATTTAACCATCAATGAAAAAAGCAGAGGCCCAACAGTATGGATAAATATATCTATTTGTGAACATAATGAAAACCCAGAATGCTGTAATAAATGTTATAATCATAATCATAGGCTGGGCATGGTGGCACATGCTTGTAATCCCAGTACTTGGGAGGCTGAGACAAGAGGATCACAAGTTTGAAGACAGCCTCAGCAAGCAGTGAGACTCTCATCAACCTAGCGAGACCCTGTTTCAAAATAAATAATAAAAAAATAGGGTTGGGATATAGCTCGAAGGTAGGATGCCCCTGGGTTCCATTCCAAGTACCATAAAAATAATAATCATCACCATAATACGGATATTATAGAAATAGCATTTAAGACATTCCCCCACTTTTTATAATGTTACTATATACATTTTATAATAAGAACTTTTAAAGGATAGCAAATATTTGTAAGAAAATGGGTACTTTACTAAACCATTGATGGATTGGCAATACACATCAAGTCTTAAAATTTTCTAGCCAGATGGTTCATGCTTATAATCTCAGTACTTGGGAGGATGAGACAGGTACAAGTTCAAGAGCAGCCTCAGCAACTCAGTGAAATGCTGTTTCCAAATAAAAAATAAAATAGGTTGGGGGTGTAGCTCAGAGGTATAACGCACCTGGGTTCAATCCCCAGTTATCACCAAAGTTTTTTTTCCCCTACCAAATGCAGTTTTAGAAATTTTGCCTGAAAAATCAAGAATGCATACAAAGGTCTCACTTAAACAGTATTCCTCACAACATGGAATACGATTATAAGCAGCAAAAATTTGTTTATCTCCTTTATTTGTTCCATTAAATAAATAATAGTATATCTACACTAAAGAATATTATGTAGCCCTTAAAAAGTGCTTAAACATATATTTTTTGCAATGGTAGGAATCAAACCCAGGGCCTGGTGCATGCCAGGCAAGTGGTCTACCAAGGAGCTCTACTCTTGGCCTATGTTTTAAGTGAAATAATACTATAAAAGAGAAAATACATTAGGATTACCTTAAAGCACATTTGTTATATGCATGCTATATGGTCTGGAAGAGTATACCCTAGGTTCCCAAGGTGGGTGATACCCATCCAGAAGGTGCTGGAATAAAATATAGATACATCAAAGCATACAAAATTGTTACAGCATCATTCTGTTAATTCACTTAAAGAATGAAGATTTCGAGGGGGATGCTGAGTAATTTTTTTAAAGAGGCAGGGTAAGCCAAATATGTTTGGAAAACTCTGACAAGGCATTAAATGAACTTGTCTATATTCATCTTAAGTTGGTAATATGAAAAAAATAATTCAACTTTGAATAAACAGACTCAATATTGTAGTAGTTTTAGACAAAAGTGAAAATCAAATATTTTATTAAATTTGAAAGATATCTATAAAATGACTCAACATCTATTAGTAAATATTAATTTTGAAACTCACAGAAATATTGAGAACTAAATTTGAAGCCATCAGATAAAGACATAAAAACCAAAAAGCCATGATTCTGAAGACCAACACAAAATGCATTAGTAATAAAAAGATTAATAATAAACAAGTGGTTATAAAATGTAATTCCAGATAACTGACATAGTAACTTTTTTTGGTTTAATATATATGCTCTATGTCCAAATTTATACATCAGGATACCATGTTACTGCTCCACCTTGCTGTAACCCAACATCATTATTTTTAAGTTTCTTTTTGATTTGGTTTTGTTGTTGCTGTTTTGTGCTACTGGGGATTGAACCTAGGGGACACTACCACTATGGTAGATCACCAGCTCTATTTATTTTTAGAGGATATCTTGCTAAGTTGCCCAGGCTGGCCTTGAACTTGAGGTTCTTCTGCCTCAACCTCCTGAGTTGCTGGAATTATAGGTGTGCACCACTACACCTAGCTAAAATTTCTTAAATACAAACATTTGATGAGTTGGATACATCCTTTTGAATCTTATGCATACAAAAATATATACTTTGTTAAGGTATTTGTTCTGAACACTTAAATGGTGATTATGTTGAAGAGCTAACTAATACATAATTTTCAGTTAGTATAATATATCCAGGAAAGAAAATATCCTTCAGTATGGGTTGAATAAGTTAGGGTGAAAAGGAAGGCAAGAAATGG